>NW_020448908.1:417314-641491 GCF_003343035.1 Apteryx rowi | reverse complement strand
TTTCCGTGAGGGGAAAAACCGTTAAGAGGCGCCGTGAGCGCGCGGCGCGGGGGCCCCGGCGAGGCGCCCAGTTAACACCCCCGCTCCCCCTTTCTTCCACGCCGAACGGACCGATTCTGAAGAATTTTTACTTGTTTTAAGGCGGGAGGGTGAGTGAGGCCGGCGTTTCTCCCCCGAGGGGAGCAGATTTGCCTTTCTGTGGTCTCCACCCCACAGATGCATCTTCCAAAGCAGGCGTCAGGGCTTCGTTCGTTGCTAAAGCTGCCGGTTTAATGGACGAATGACCAAGACTGAAGGCTTTACGTCTTGCCCCCGGACAACCATGCAGCCTGCTGCGTGCTGTAGAAATGCAGTCAGTTCTTCCCTCGACCCTTAAGTTCTGCATTTCATGTAACCTTCAACATCACATTTCAGTTTTTATATACCGTATTTCATGTAACCTTTAACATCACATTTCAGTTTTTATAGACAAATCATATATTCACATGTATTTTAGTGTAAAAACCATTTATGTATATATGCATGTCACACTAAGAATTATTAACTAGTAATAATGTATATTACTAAATGCAGGATAGAGTAATTGGGCTTTATAGATACTATCTCCAGTACAAACTACCATGTGCCGTTGGTGGGCAGTGTACAATATATATTACACAGAGAATTCAGAAAGAAGGGGCAAGGGGGTTACTCTCATTATTACTTATTTCTAGTGTTTAATGTTAATTCTTAAAGAAGAAAGACATTCCAAACAGTTTTTAGGTAATTTAAAATATTTGAAAGAATGAAAAAAATCCAATCCATGAAGTTTACCTACTGCTTCAAAGACACAAACAAGAAACTATTAGTTGTTTGGCTAAATACTGTAATATGAGTCTCTGTTGTGCACAGAGGAGACAGGTGAGTGATGCTGGATAAGAGCCTTGCGTAGCCAGACTAAAGATTTGATGAAATGCTCCTATTATGATTCTTTGTAGCCCATGCAATAGGGAAGCTGGTTACCTGATCCTCTGCTACCTGAACCTCATTGTTGCAGCTTTTAATACCTGAATATCCAGACCTCCTATAAAGGTAACTTTGAGGAAAGAATGATGGGACAAGAATCAGCACTCAGAGCCAGAAATGGGCAACAAGCAAACCATTTTCACTCCAGAGCAACTGGATGCATATCAGGTATAAAACTGTGCCAAACTAAATGGCTGTTTAGACAGACCATTGAATAAGGGCAAATGTTTTAAAAACAATCTTTTTAAAAATTGTTAAGTATAGGTATTAAGTTACATCAAAGGTTTGAGTAACATAGTTTAATTCTTACAGAAGGATTATGAAATAATCATAATTATATGCAAAAAAAAGAACATTAATGCTTGGCCTTGCATTATAAGTGTTTTAAGTCACTGTACTGGAAAAATTTGGGCCAATGTGTTTAAAACTGCCATTACATGTTGTGTCTTTTCTTATTTCACAGGACTGCACGTTCTTTACAAGGAAAGAAATACTGAGGTGAGTCTCGTGTGTGTTTTTTTGTGTATAAACTACAGGGATTGCTATAAAGACAGGCTACATATGGAGTGATTTTTTTAAAAAATAATTTTAAAATGAATTTACGCAAAATTAATGTGATAGAGGACAGAACAATTCCACCTTTGGACAAGCTGAGCATTGCCATTGCTTTTTTATATACAGAAACTACATCATCTATCATGAACTGAGCCAGATCTCTAAGTTTTGTATTAAGGTACCAGTCTCTCTGTCTGAAATAAATGTAACAAGTTATGTTTTAGTATACACTTTGACTTTGACAGTGACATTCATGTTCCCCTCACTTTGTTTTATAACAAATGCTTCAAAGTATACTGTTATTGTTTGGAATACTTTGCCTATTTTATAAAATCAGTAATGTCTATATCAACTTTTATTCATATTTTTCATGTTTTTTATGTAAATAATTAGTACCGGCAAACCATTCTGCTTTGATACTGTAAGGTGCATTTTTCCCCAAAGCCTTCATGGGCCTCATGAACCAATCCATTTAATCTCTGTCCAAAGGAGGCGATAAAGACGGGTTCCATACTCTGTTGATGTGGGATTGAGAGTCTTCACTGAAAGCTTGAACTTGTTCTCCTCTTGTTGTAAATGGTACTTTCACAGATAGTAACATGCATAATAGCAAGATTGTGTTTCCTTTGCTAACCATTGGGCAAATTGACAGAAAGATAAAAGCTCAATTTCTGCATCTCTCAAGAGGTCATCACACATTATTTGCTAATTTCTCTGAAAGGCAGAGCACAAGTGACAATTTTATATTGAACACATTCCTGGTTAGAAGCTTGGAATCTGTACATGAATTCAGTACAGGATAAAATACCTATGATTCTGTAATGAGTGAAACATAAAGCTGTCTGCCTTTCCATGTAGTAAATAGAGGCCAGAACATAACTGTATCATAAGACATTTATTATTGATAAGGATCCCTTTTAACATTCTGTGCTATTGTTTTGTTGACAACAGCTGTGAACAGTATCCCTAGACTAGCACAAGAACTGAAGCAAATAGCATGAAAAAGTAATAAATATGTTCAAATGATTATGTGTATATTTTCTGTCTCCTGAACATGGTTCTATGGAAAAACAGAAAAATACTTGGGGTAGATAAAAACATCCTAGAGTTGGTCCCAGATTCAAGAGCTCAATAATCTCTCTGGCTTCAGGCATCCAGAATTTTTTTCCTGACATTTAAACCAAATCTTTCGTGCTGCAGCGTAAGCCAGTTATTTCTAGTCACATTCATTGTTGACTTGGAAACCAGATCCCTCTTGCCTTACAACAACTTTTTATGTATTTGAAAACTGATTAGGTGGACCTTCAGGCTGAAGGTCTTGTGCCTTGTTATTATAAATACATATATCATAAGTACACTATATGCCTCTATACCATTGTCTGCACTGTTGAAGTAAATCTGAAACTTTGCGGGGAGGGGGGGAACCCAAACCAACCCCCCCTTGTTTTCAGATACTCTGTAACTGATGGCTTGGTTGCCTGACCTGTATAAGCATTTTCACCAAATTGTTCTGTAAATGTGAAGGATTTTTTTCTTTTTTCCTCTTTCTTTTTTAACCAGTTGCACTATTTTGTTCCTTTTAATACTCTTTCTTCCACCATCAACTACAGAGCATATTAAATGATATTTAGTGACTGATATCATCCATCTGATAAGGGATGTGAAGTATGAAGAATGATATGAAAAAGGCAAACACATTGTTTTTAGAGCTCTAAGTAACTTGTTCCCTAAACGAGCCTTTCTTTCTATTGCAGACTGTTTTACAGATACCGAGATCTAGCCCCACAGCTAGTTCCACTCGACTACACAGATAAACCAGATGTGACACTTCCCTATGAACTCATTGGCAGCATGCCAGAGCTGAAGGTACAGTGCAAAGAACACAAATAGAATCGAGTGACACATTTCAGTTTAATATACCTTTTTTTAATAATTCATCCTGTACTAATTGCTGGGAGACTGAAATACAAATAAATTTTGGCAACTAAAGTCAAAGACTTTCTGGAAGTTTCTAGTGATTTCCTCTGGAAAAAAATCACTGAAATTGTACAAAGGTTAAAGAAGGCTGCAGCTGTGTCTACCTCTGAGACAACATTAGATGAGAAAATAATAGCAGCAAAGGGAGTATTTGACCGCCAAAAAGGGGTTACAGCAAGAATAATCTTGCTCCAATTGTGTCTTATCTGCACAGAAATAAATACTAGTAAAGGTGACCTTCCCTTGCTCCTGTGTTCTGTTTCCCAGGACAATCCATTCCGCCAGCGGATAGCAGAGGTTTTCTCAGAGGACGGAGAAGGCAATATGACTTTGGATGATTTTTTGGACATGTTTTCAGTGCTGAGTGAAATGGCTCCCAGAGACTTGAAAGCGTATTATGCTTTTAAAATTTATGGTGAGTGAGACAGGCATAAAATGTGAAGTTCGGGGAAATCCTGCAGCTGCATGTAGGAATTCAAAATACCATTTTGCCACCATAATGGTCTCTAGATAGGTACATTCTTAATACAGTCTTTCTATTTGTTGCCTTTGAATGCCCGTTGTCCTAGAAACTTCTGGTCCTTTGTATTCTTTTGTCTCTACCCTTATTTAATTGGGATTGGAAGTTATACTGGTTAGCGCCTAGGATTTACTAGAGAATTTACAACCTGAAGTTATTTGCAGTTTTCAAGACCTGATAAACATTTAAGAAATATTTCTTCCGTGTTAGAGACTGCTTGGAAAAGTGCAGCACAAGGGATTTAGCTGCCCATAAATCTGTAGGTTTCTTTAGAAAAAGAAACACTTTTAGCAGTTTTCCCCAAGGGCAATTTTAAAGATTAATTTGGTCTTTCTTGACAATATCATTTTCAGTTACTTCCTTAGTGATCAGCCAAAGCCAAACAACATATTAATGACATACACAGAAAAAAAAAAATCCCTGGGATTTAAGCTGTAAACGATACAGCAAAGATATTAAAAAAGTGAACTCCTCCCCAAACTGAACAGCCTATACTCTTCCTTTAACTTCATGCTGCTCCTTGCATTTTGTTTAGTAGTACTGATTTGCTAGCATGATTTCATTATGGCTAGACTATGTTTAGCCATTAAGCTATTTACAATTGTTACCCTTATGTAAGATAAAAATCCAGGGCTCACAGCTTGTTAATTTATTTTTGAATGTTTATACAAGCAAATACAGATAACTGCAAGACTCTTCATTTCTGATTTGAAAGTCCTACTTATATAAATGCCTCCTAACCAAACACTTCCCATTGTGCCTTGGCAATCAACTGTGTAAAATACTGACTTTTGTCACTTTGAATTCATTTTGCTTCCTTTGTCAGATTTTAACAATGATGATTACATATGCAAATCAGATCTGGAGAAAACAGTTAACAAATTAACCCGAAATGAGCTTACCCCAGAAGAAGTTAGCCTTGCATGTGACAAGGTCATTGATGAAGCGGATCTGGACAACGATGGCAAACTTTCTCTGGAAGACTTTCAGCATATGATAATACGAGCTCCTGATTTCCTCAGGTAATTTCTCATTTTATATCATGAAACTGCTCCTGCTAGTTTCTATCAGAAGTCTCCAAAGCATGTGTTTAATGTCTCTGCAGCTCTTGCAGATCACCACTTTTCCCTGGCAGTTTCCAGTAAGGGTGTCCACCGCAAAGATTGGGGAAAAAAAGATACTTGAAAAAGTGTGTGGGCTTCTATTTGACTTGTTTTTTGAACCTCATAACTACTTTTTACATGATTAAGAGTCCTAGTAATTAAAAAAAAAAGCTAATATTGCCACTTGGCATGCATTGATAACTACATGAGATTAGCTACTTGATGTCTAATGTCTGAATGTGGCTTCTGAAGTATGTCTTACACAATGAAGCATTCCAAATCTGGCATTTATTGAATGTATCTATTCTTTGCAAGTCGTTTGCAAAACAAACTCTTCAACTTATAATATTGTCCTATGATTAATTTTAGTGAATCCCTTCAAATACAGTGATACATAAGTGATCATTACTATTTTTTTTTTTTTTTAATAGTACATTTCACATTCGAATCTGAAACTAGTGAAACATAGAGATGAAGTGCTTCTTGGGCCTGCAACACACTTGTTTCACCTGAGGTTACTGTCCATGAGAGAAGAAAATGAAAGCACCAAAGAGGACAATTTTAGGTGAACCAGTCAGAAAACTTTGTCTCCTGTTTACTGCTTTAAAGGAACAATTCATCATACTCTTCATCAGGATTTCCCTGTAATTTAACAAAATGTGTATGTTTCCATAAAACTGTCTATTCCTCTCCCCTCCAGCTAGAACACATCTGACCTTGACAGTGATATGGTAAATATGTTTTAAAGCTCAGGTATTACCAGGTACCAGTTTGTAAGAAAACACTTTATTAGTTAACCCCCCCCCCCCCCAAAAAAAAAAAAAAAAAAAGCCCCAAACCTACCCTTGCTATAGACTAAAACTACATCCAGGAATCATATACCATTCCCTACTGTCCTACTATTTTTTCCCTAAGAGAAGATTCTAGCTGCAGTTTAGGAAAAACACATTGCTATCTACAGAACTTGGTTTTCCTAAAAAATGTGCACTGAGAACATGCTCAGCTCAGGTTTTGAATTCCTGAGACTCCCACCTACCTTGAAAATAGCTTTAAAACTCTTAGAGTTAATAGAAATTGTGTAACCAGCTCCTCTGATCTGCTTTAACAGGCTCGACAAATGTCCAGTGAATCAATTTGCAGAAGTATGCTCCTGGTGTGTCACAGAAATGTATTACAGGTTCTGGGAAGGATGTAGGGAAGACTGGTATCTATTTGAGCCAGTCAAGTGATTCCCTTTTCAATGTCAAGCATGTACAAAAGCTGCTATAAGTTAACAGGAAAATCACTTACATGAAAAAATTCACAGCTGTATCTCAGCTATCTGATACATAAATTGGGTGATGGTCCCAAAAGAATCCAGTAAACAATATTGTATAGAGAGTTTGCCGTTCCTCCCCCCCCCAAAAAAAAAAAAAAAAAAGAGTGGGTACTTGCAGAGAAAGACCTAATAACACTGGAAGAACTCAAGAAATTTATTCAGTTAAACTAGCCAACTAGCCTAATTGCTATTTTTTTTTCTTATAACAGAAAGAAAATTAAACTTTATTCTTCAGAAGATTTTTCTTCTTCCTAGCTAGCTGGAAAAGTCAACACACTTTTAAGGACAAAAGAAGAAGCTACCCCAGGTTCCTGTCCCTCTCTTTCTATTTGTAGGAATATCTTATTTTCAGCACAAGAATCTATATGCATGAATGATGAACAGGACTGACAAACTAAGTTTCTTTTAAAATTCTCTTTTCATAAGAAGTTTATTTATGCAGTGCTCAGGGTCCTGTACAACAGAGTAAAAACATACATACTGTAATAAACAACAGTTTTGCTTTTAATACAAACATGAAAACCAATGAGAAGTGTTTAAGAAAGCAGCTGTAATGTGGAAAGGGTGGCAGCCAAAAAGTGATGATTCTAAAAACACAGTTTACAGTTGCTTTTTAAAATCCTGGGATGCATTAATTTCCCTTCGAAACAAAATCGTGATAACTCCCAACTTACGCTCAACTTAGAGCGGACGACTCCTGCAGAAAGGCTAGAGAGACTAGCCTGCTAAACTACTGTATTAACTATGGGAACAAAATCTCCAATGATGAGTGAAAAAAAGGGGGCAAAGAACAAGGCAGCCTGAAACAATCAGACTGCACATTACCATCAACGTTCAATTGAACAGATTTTTATTACATATATAAATGAAGACATAAGTTAGTCGTCATTCTTTTCCGTCCCCTATGGACTTCCAGTAGAAATGGAAACTATTGTCTAAGCAGCCATTTGTCCATTTCCTCTCTATCACACAACCCAGCCATTTCACGTCCGAGAGGACAAGAAATCACGGTAGCTTCTGAGCATGAGCATCAGCCAAAAACACAGCCACCACCACCACCACAACAATAAAACCCCTAACAATTGTCAGCAAGATGATTAGCATCCCACATGAAAGGAGAGATCAAATAATTTTCAGCAGCAGTAAGGAGACTTAAAACAATCCATAGGATTTATAAATCTGAGGCTGAAAGTCATGCTGGCGTAAGGCTCTGATGTCATGAAACATTAGRTGTGCCTATCAGCACAGGAACTAGACAACGGAAGTGTTAAAATGGCAAAGTGTTAAAACAGCAGTTCCACCTTTCATTGACGGGTAAGGTACTGACAGGTCTGCTCCAAGAAGTTTGAAGACTATCTGGAACATTGCAAGCAGCCTCAAAAATAAGGTCAACCACAGAATTCTGTGATGCTAATTCAAATAAGGGAATTTGAGAACATGCTCAAAAATAGGTTTGTTCCTCTACAAACCAAGCATCAGTTGTTAACTGATTACCTAGTATTTTAGTGGTATTTAGACACCGAGAATGCGTAGCAAGCACACTGCTAACTTTTCAGATCTATTTAAATTACTCAGTTTTACAGGTTTTGTATTCTATTGCAGATGTTTCCCTCCTTAGTTAAAAAATGCTTACATGTAAATACATTACTGTTTTTCAGTCACACAGTACCTCTTTTGGTCATTGTTTTCATAGCAGTCATACTTGAAAAACCAGCATAATTTAATTATGTGATAGAAACATCAACTACATATTGTACTTATCCAAGATTTGATGTCAGTATTTAGAGACACAAAGCCAAGCATTCCTGTCTTATGTTTGCATTTTAGTTTTCGTATTGCTTACATTGATTTAATTTCTATGTAGAATCTGTAGAGCCTAGAAGTACAGTGATGACAGTAAGTCACAGTAACTGCATGAAACTTCCTGAGATTGGGCAATAATGTAGTTGTTCATTCAGTTCATTTTGTAAAAGGAAATCATGCTATAAATTAGGCATACAAACATGTGCAACAACCAGCATAACTTTAAGCAAAAGGTATTCACAGACAAAGAGTTAACCTTTAATGCAAAAGAGTAACTTAAAATTTAGAAAATGGGGAGTGAAAAAACATAATTCCATCCTTCAAGTTTTTCCCACTTGTGAATTAATATAGTCTTTCTCTCTCCTCTCTAGACAAGTTATTGATTTAGATGCTGTCAATAAACAACAGCCAGTATCATGGTGGGCAGCCTGTGATATCAACTTAAGACTAACCACTTATTTTCCAGTCACTTTGGAAGAATTAGACTGACTGCAACATCTGGCTACATTAAGGTAAAAGAAAGATGGATGTGAGTCAATTCACATTTACTGCTAAGCCAGAAACAAATCAAACATATCCATTTTGTGTAGGAAAACTACATTCAGTCCATGCCCTAATTATCTCCCCAATTCTACCCCAACAATTGCTTGAAGCATATGCAGAGTCCTTCAAAAAGCATCCTTATCTCAAAGTAGTATTGCTTGTCCAATTTATAGCTCTGTTAACTACACTTTTAAGCACATTCTGACTAGAAGGCTCCTCAGTAGCTTAACATGATTGTTTTATCTTAAAAATATATCTATGTGTAATTCACTGTGGTTCATGTTCACCAAGAAAAAAAAAACAAAACAAAAACCAAAACCCCACCATCATGAGGTTTTGGAAAGTTTTATATATGATTTTAAACATGAACAGAGCTCACTGTAATCTCCTAGCTATTAAAAAAACGTTGGTGGCATATGAAATGCATTTTTATAAACCAGTAAGTTACATGGTGAAATTTCCTTTTTGTATTTGATTTTAGAAAAAACAGACATTATTCCTGTTGAGCCCAATTGCATGCTGGGGATTTATAAAGATTAATTATGAATCTGATAGAACTTTAACTGCAGTAGCACTTATGAGTGCTACTRTGAGGCCAAAAATAACACCACATACTTGAAGAAAACAAAACTGGTGAGTAAATTCATTAGCTTTAAAATGAGCTTTAATTTTACCCTTAAGTGCAGTTGTCAATGTAAACAAAGCATGTTAACAATTCCAGTGAGTTGCAGGACACAGCTGATATGTTCATTTGGATTGAATATTTCCCATTATTCCAATTACTTGACAGCAGACTTCTAAGTAGATTGCTCTTACTGGCTCCTTTTATCAATCTAATTAGAGTCAGGCTTACAGCCTCTGAACTGAGAGCAACTAGCTACCTAGGAGCTTTACTAGGCTGTTACATTTTAAACATTGGAATGTAATAGACTGTGTTTAGAAGAATAAATACACAGAATATTTTCATTGAGGACTAAAGAACATTTGCAGTGATGCACACTAAGAGGTTTGTTGCTGCTTTAAATCTGAAATGATCAATGCATGGCAGCAAGGCAAATCTCAGTTTAAAAAAGTTTGTTTTCAGAAAGTGTTCATATGTGCAACATTTATTTGCATATGTGAGCAAGTGTGCATGAGAACACACAACTGGAAGCAGTGCAATACATTTTCTTCTCACAAGTTTTAACTAGCCACTACATCATGACAGATCTGGAGTCGTTCTCAACTGGAGAAGGAATAGCTGTCCACTAGTGTTATGAATTTTGAGGAAATGTCCATATCCGAACCATTGTCTGTTTTTCTAAAAACAGACTACAGATCACTTGCACAGGACTAGATTGTAGATATCTCTTGTTAAACATGTCTAAATGCGTGGATTATTTAATTAAGTATGGTCATCTCTAACATGAAGAAAGTAATTCCTGATTATACGGATCTGTTATATTTACAGCACACTTTGGTTTTTTAAAAAAATAGAGATTCCTTTGAGGAGGAATTTTTTTTTTTTTTTTTTTTTTAACTCCAATTGTACCTGTGGATTGTCTAGAATAATACAACTGAATAAGTAACAGGCAGATAAAGGATTCTCTCTGCAATAGCAAAAAGGTGGAGATGTAGAAAGCTTCCTGCTACCTTCTGAAAAGGTATAGGCCCGTACTGCTTGTGTAAGTGCATTTATTTGATGTTTTGATGCGATTGTTCTATATGCATCTGTAGACATGGATATGCACATGTATCATGTACACATACCAGTACTTTATTAATATTGGCATTTCAGTTTCTTATTTTGATCATAACTTATTTTTTTTCTAATTTGGATACATTACAGATACGAACAAAAGATTGAAGCCTGTCAGCAAAGGCGCTATTACAGGTCACACTTGATCTGTATTCCCTCTGCTAGACAATACATATGCCCAGTGGCGATCTGACAAAAATAAACTTGTTTCATCTCCAAAATTGAAGAGTCAGACAATTACTAAAATAAACGATTTCTTATTCAGATGGTCACAGAGTGACAAGGTATGTTGAAAATGTTAAGTCCACAGACAGAGGAAATCTCACTCAGAACAGGCACAGTCCAGCTCAGTTGAGCAGATGCTCAGATTAAGGCTGTGTCCCTCACAGAAGAACACATCGGAAAAAGCTGCTTTTCTTTTGCTGGTCTGGTGTGATTTTGACTCCCTGGTTGCTGCCTTGTGGGCTATTGCCTTCCTGAAGATTCAAAGAATTTTAAGTTACTTATTTATACTTAACAGCTCTTAGCATCACTGCAAGATCTAGCATCTATTCTTTATCCATCTTGTTCAATCAAGCCTGTGATTATACAAAAACTATTACTAAAATAAGCAGGAATCTTCATTCATTTAAGCGAGCCTTACATCAGCCACTACCAGAGGTCAAAGAATTGCATCTGCTACTTTTGAGTCTAACATGGACTGTGCTTATTCTTCTTACTTCTATAAACTCAAAGACAGCCAAAATTAAAAAATACAAGACATGTTTGGCTTTTACTGAAATACTTCAGAAACATCAACAAGACCAAAATATTACAGCTATATCATCACACATCTACTCACATTAAGGCAGAATAGTTKGTAAAAGCAGAAACAATTTTTTGTTAGCTTCATTTCACAGACTGAAATTGATATATGTTCGTTTGTTGTACGAAAGATGACTTTTATGAACGCATCCCAAGAAATGATTTTCTGATTATCAGAAAACCTGATTAGTTCTCTAGATTTAAACATAAGAGTGTGAAGGCTATAGTGAAGTATGAAGTGGGCCTCCCATATTTCTAATTTAAATGATTCAGTTTTTCAGACTGCAAGAGCAAGAAATATCATTAAACTGCTCTGCTCTACCACTCACTTGGCTTTCAATAAAACAAATAAAAGATAATTTTATTTAGTGAACCTCAACTGTTGCAGCTGATTTCTGAATGCAGAGACAACTGTTATATCCCAAGATCAGACTAGTTTGAGAAGACTAAAAATAAATTTCTATAATCTTCAGTACATCCCCCATGAAAGAGACCACAAAATATTTTTGATTCATCATGATACAGTACTTGGTAGTGGGCTTCTGGTTGTTGTTGTTGTTGTTGGTTTTTTTCCTATTTAAATACAACTTGGGCTAAGTAAAAGTTACTCACCAATTTCTTGTCCATTTTTGCTTTGATATCTCTTGCAAGAGTGAAAAATGCCTATAATAAGTACAACAGTGAAAAGTTACAAGGCTAAGAAAACGTATTCTGACATTTTTGTTTAGTAAAAGCTGCCTTCCCGTGCTTCTACCCATACCAAACTCCTGAAGAATGTCAGATTCTCATTCCCCCCCTAGGTTTTAATGCTCCTTCCCCTGTCTTTCTCTGCATCTTTTCTAAATCCATTACCGTCTTTTTGAGACTGAAAACTGTAACAGGACACAGTGACCATGATGTGGACACACCCAAGTTTTATATAGCAGCAAAATGATGCCCTCTGTAAATGGCATTATCAAATACATGCAAAGACATAAACCAATCTTTTCAGCAGGCTATTCTAATGCAGTTTGCTGTGATGCCCTTGCATTACGCTTTAAGTGCCAAGCTCAGTTTAAATCATTTAGAATAATATTGGTTAGACAATGCATTCACAGGGTGCAAAGATACATATTTAATAACCGATCTGAAATATCTAACAATTGACTTTTGGATCCAGTCAGCCTGGGTGAGTGTTCTTAGTGCTTCTTTGCACAAATGTACTATGACAAGAAATAGAAGGGAAAGGTCGCATACTTACATTCTCTATGTTTATATTTGCTTTTGCGCTCGTCTCCATAAATTTAATTCCAAAACTTGCAGCAAGCTGAACAAAAGCAGGTTCATGTTAGTTGCATAATTGCAGGAACAGCTATAAATATAACCAATTGTGCAGGATCTACCCCTCCTAGAGTGATTCACAGGAATTCAGGATTTACTCAAGCAGAACAATTTGCAAAATCAGGAACTGAATCTCATTCCTCTCAGCATCTATTCTCACTGATTTTTGTTCTTCTGTTTTACATTCTGCATCCATTTTAATCTGCTCCTTTGTTCCTTAAATTTTACTTTTTTGCATAGGTATCTTGTGAGACTTGTAATATCTGCAGTGCACAGAAGTACCTTCTTTACCTTGACTAATTAACAATTGAAGCCAGAAAAGACAATCCTATCTACTTTGCCTCACTGGCTTTCACCAAAAAGGGACATTCCCAAATGCTAACCTTTTGCACACTTTTTCTTCCTTTTGTTAAGAATAAATTCAGTTTGTTGCTTTGCATCTAACAAATCCTGGCCAGACAGTCAACAAACTAGAATTCTTAACACAGACTTGTCTTTTCATCAGTGTGGGGAAACATATTGCAACTACAGCTTGGGAAGTGTTAAATAGCTCCGCTTAGAAATGCCTTGAAGTAAGGGGGCAATATATAGACAATAATGAATACAGTGTTTGTATTTTGAAAAGTCTAAGTTGAAATAAATTAAAGCAGTGTGGTTTTTGGGAGTGGTGGTAGCAGATTCAATGTATCAGTTCTCAAGCGCGTTATAGAAAATGATGATTACTGCTTTGGAAGTTAAAGTCTGACTTTAGCCTCTTTTACTAAACAATGTAATACAGCTGTTTATAATGTTAAGAGTATATTATTCTATACCCAAGTTAACCATCTCTAAATGGTCCCAAACATCAGCAAATGGCAGTTTTATAGAACACTCCAGAGGTTTTTAGATTTCCAACTTTCGAAATGAAGATTTTTTTTAAAGATAAAGAGCGCAACACTGAATGCTTATGGTTAGAGCAACATGCTTGTCAATTTATGACCTCTACTTTTTCTGTAAGCTTCAGTTATGACTGTGGCATTCATAACAGATCACAGAGCCCAGTAACACTTCACAGGCAGTGCACATCATTTTCTTAGGCATAGAAATCAATAACCACTAACCCTGAACCATTTTCCCCACCAGAAGAATGGGTTTTCTACCAGCAGAACAACAGACTTTGAGCCTACAGTTTTTTCCAGCTGGGGCATACATACATCAAAATGAATAAAAACTATTTTAACATTCATGCAGAAGATTTCACTGCTTGGACCAAGATAATAGAGATAAAGATTAAATCCACGGTACTTCAGCGAGCTTTCAGAAGCAGCGGATCAATCTCGTTGGCTGGGACTTCAAGACGAGTGCTTTAGTCCTCCTAAGGCAGCCATAACGTAGACTCCTGCCGCTAAAGCAGCAAGTCAGACACACGAGCCACCTGCACTTACCTTCTCCCCTTGCTCTCTCGAGACTTGTCTTTTGTCATTTGCATCACATTTATTTCCGAGAATCATTTTTTCAACATCTGGAGAGGCATGCTGACACAGAAACAGACAGAAGAAAGTACTTCAACTTGCTTTCTTGTAGACAAATACTATCAGAAAGATGAAGTATTGAAAACGATACCGATGTGAAACATTTTCCATAGATTCATGAGTTTTCCCCCAAACACCCCATCCCAGCAGCTTACCCTGAGCTGTGAGTGTCGGAAGTATGTCTTGCATAAAGACAACTCTTTAGGTTGCTTGCGGCAGCAGGAAAACATCTTAGTTCTCCCGATCACTAGCAAGGCTACAGTCCATACAACTTGCTCTCATGTGTGAGCACAATGAATTACTATTACCAATTTTCTTCCAATATATTTCCCACAATTTACCATACAGTACATGAATTAGAAAGAAGCATAACAGTGCTGAAGCATTTAACTTTTAACTGCTTCTGGAATGGGGATAGCATTTTTAATATTCAGTAAGTAAACAGAAATTACCTCTTCAATATTCCTGACCCAGTTCCGAATATTTTCAAAAGATTTTTCGTTGGTGATGTCATAGACTAGCATAATGCCCTAAAGATTAAAAAAAGAAATAGATATCTTATCTCAGCCAGCATCGGTTTAAGCAAAAGTTAAAGACTTTTCCATGACAGAGAAACTTAATAAAGACTATTTAAAAAAAAAATTAGTTCCAACTTACACATAACATTTAATCACAACTTGTGTCTTATTAGATAAGGYTTATTAGATATATATTTATACAGTGAGTCACAACAGAAATCTGACTTTGTAGGTCCCCACATTGTCTTAGTACAGCTTCAATATCATCAGCGCTTCGGAGCAGGAGCGCGAGCTGTAAGTGTTTAGCCACGTAGAGTTTACACTCCGACACAGACAGTTATTTACGTTCCCCATTGAAGCGCAGCTGGTTTTGTTTTGAAAACTCGTCTTTGTTTAATGCTCAGTATAAGCTGCACCGCTCCTACCATTGCTCCCCGGTAGTACGCCGTCGTGATGGTTCGGAATCGCTCCTGCCCAGCCGTATCCCTGAAACGGAGCAGAACACAGAGGCTCATGCAACCCGTCTACGCTATCGCGCTTAATTAAATTGGCAAAGCCAGCAGGAATTTTAATTTAATATTTTTAATCAGTCTTTAGAAGCACTAAAACTACAATTGTGGTTTCTACGATACTGTAAACTATTGAAGAGCACAACTAGAATAAAAAATTAATGACAACATCACTACTCCACACCATACTGTACCCAGGCTGTCAGAAATTAATTCATGTAACTTTAGAAGAAAAGTCTTACCATATCTGCAGTTTAATTCTCTTGCCATCGAGCTCTATAGTTCTAATTTTAAAGTCAATACCTGAAAAGAGAAATAACTGAGTTACTCTTAGTTTCTGCTGGAGACCAAGCTAACTTTCCCCTCCGATTCCCCTGGTGAGGTCTGCGCGTTTCTCACGCGGGAGCCCTAGCAGGGCCCTTCCACGCAGCTAACGGAGCAGAAAGCGAGTTTTTAAAGTAGCTCACGCTAAACAACGGCATCTGCAAAGCAAAGAATAGTGATTGAACCCCAGCAAGCATAAGGAAAGTCTCTGCCCAYGTCTCCGCAAGGACAGAGCGAGTAAACAAGCAATTAGGAACAATCATAACCACAGCTAAGATAAGGCCGGCAGAACCGAGCTTTATATTAACCACCGGGCAGGACGCTCAGCACTGAGCCACTAAAGTCACCCGAGAGGGCAGCGAAAGCGCCCTTCCCTCCGCCGCCCCGGCCCAGCCTCCGAGCGGGGAGGCCGCCGGGCCGGACCCGAACCAGGACCCGAACCAGGACCCGGACCCGGACCCGGACCCGGACCCGGACCCGGACCCGGACCCGGACCCGCTCCCACCGCCCCAGCCTCAGCCTCAGCCTCAGCCCCGAAACGGGCCCGGCCCCCCTCCCCGCTCCCGTCCCGGCCGGCGGCCGCCCGCCCGCACCGATGGTGGAGATGAAGGTGGCGTTGAAGGCATCCTCGGAGAAGCGGAAGAGCGCGCAGGTCTTGCCCACGCCCGAGTCGCCGATGAGCAGCAGCTTGAAGAGATAGTCGTACGTCTTCGCCATGTTCCCGGCGCCGCCCCCCGGCAGCGCCCGCCCCCCGCGCCGCCTCACAGGCCGAGCCCGCCGGCCATCACCGCCCGCCGCGCGCCCATTGGCTGAGCCCAGCCTCGCGTCACCTCAGGGTCCGGCGCCCCGGCCGCCGAGCAGGAAGAGAACGGGGCCGGTGCCCCATTGGCCGACGCGCGGCGTTCCGCGTGTAAGCGGCCGCGCCATTGGCCGCTCGCCCCGCTGCGCGTGCCCGGCGAGACGCCACTTCCGGCGACGGGCGGAAGTCGCGTGCAGCTACGCGGCGGTGCGAGGCGGCTGCTGACGTCCCGCCCAGGCGGTGCGCGAGGGTGACGCGCGAGAGCGGCAGTGAGGGAGCAGCGGAGACGCGGGTCGGCGAAGCTGTTTAATATGAAAACACCGGTAACAGTCGCGCTCGCGGGTAATACTCCGTGGATACAGCTTACAGCGATGTACATAAAAGAAGACCAGGTCAACCGTTAAGAGACAGCGGGGCTAGCGCTGGACCGGCGGAGACGGGCGGAAAGGCTGCGCTTGGCCTCAGGCGGCGCCCGCTTTGCGGCGGTTAATAAATACCGAGTTGAGGAACCGGACTTGTCTCCCGCTGCGGCGGCTCCGCGGGCCGAGTCACGCCCACAGCGCTAACCGTAACTATTTGGGTACTGTTCATAACTTAATTTTTTTTTTCTCCAGGATACAGAAGAGAGGAATGAAACGGTAAATACAGATACATGTTTAAGTTTCTGCTGGCCACTGAGCGTTCTTCTCAATTTCATATACAGTTTAGTTCATTTAACGTCTGATCCAGTGTCTGATGCAACCCCAAATTCTCTTCTTTTGCCTGAGCAAGTTTTTCTAGGGAGAAAAGAGAAAAAGCAAGACTTAAAATATACATTTTACTGCCTTTTCTCTTTAAATAAAAAACCTGAYTACTTACCTTTACTTTTAAGAGACTACTATAATTACATCCGAGATTTGGGCCAGACAACTATTTTTGTGATTGCTCTCAGTTAAGGGTTTCCTGGACGTGTCCGATATGTAATGTGACAGACACGTATTTTGCTTTAACATCTGATTTATAGGACAGGTCCTTCCGAGCTTCCGCTATTCTGAGAATTTTAAACTAGGTGAAACACTACACACAGTTAGAGCTGCCTCAGTTACAGTTAGAGCCAAGTTAGAGCTTTTCATCTTTGGGAATACTAAAATTGAGGCCTTTGCCAGGCCACCAGATTTTGCCCCAGCTGTCAGGGGTGCTGAGACTGACCAAGCTTGTCAGCACTAACGAGGGGCGCACGCGGCCTGTTGCTCCTGTGTCTGGTCCTGCACCACAGTCACTGTCGCGCCTGTGCTGACTGCGGGGGCCTGGCCYGGGCACGAGGAGCTAGATGCACTTTCAGTGTCATTACTGATGTATTGTATGTGAATCATGAGGAAAAAAACCCAGAAAGCTTAAAGGTAGAGGTATCTTGTTTTTATTGAAAGCGGTTCTTACAGAGGAGGTTGAAGGATCGCTTTTAGAAGTTGCACAGAAGCGACAGGTATTACAGGCAAGAAAAGCTTAAGAAAGGCAGCAGGTCCAAGCCCCCCAGTAGGTGCGAATTACAAGGAGGTCATATCATTGAGAGCATGGTCAAGCTCCTCACTGATAGCTTTGTACTTCAGCTTCTGAGCGTACAGCTCGTCTATCAGGCGCGAAGRCGGAAGGCAAGTTTCAGCAAGAGATGCAGAAAAACAGTCCAGAGGAAGAGGTGTATAGCAGAAGACATGAAGACAGTCAGAATGCAGCAAACCAAGTAATTGCGGGGGGGGAAAAATCAAAGAAGAAAACAGATATGTAGTCAAACATTAGTGTGAAAGCAAAAAATATACACAGCTGCCAGGTCAGAAGCTTCATCTCCATTTCCCCCTTTCCCCCCCACTCCAATAACTGTTTTTCAGTATTCAGATTAAAGAAGATCATGATTCTTTTTAAATAGAAAGGCCCCTTTGAGTACATACAGTTGTGAGTTGACAAGCCATTGGTAGCAACTTTTCAAGAGAAGCTCTTTCAAGAAAATTCCTTCTGGGCAGGAAGTACCAGGCTGGACAGATACGTGCAGTGGATCACCAATTGTCTCACACTGGTCTAGCTATACACCTGATTAATATTTTTGTCCTTTCCCAATAAAATACCTACTCCTAGAATGTTGCTTTCTGATTTGAAATTGAAGACCTGTAAAATCAGGACCCCAAGAGTAATTTCTTACCTTCCAGGTCATCAATAGACTTTTCCAGTTTTGCAACTGTTCTCTCCGCAAATTCAGCACGTGTTTCAGCCTAAAAAAAATAAAAATAAATAGAATAAATGGATGCTGTTAAAAAAATGCTGCCAAAGTACAGTTTGGGGATGGATGATCTTACTTCTTTAAGCTTGTCAGACAGAAGCTTGATTTCTTCTTCATATTTATCTTCTTTTTCCGAGTACTGTGAAAACAATAAACACACTCTTTAAGGGAAGTTGTAGCAGTAATAATGTTTATGAAAAGCCTAACCTATTAATAACCACTTTTCCATTTATGATGGCTGCAAACACCCTTCCCATACTTTTCTCCTCTTCACCAAGACTTCTCTGATTCATGTACCATCATTTTAAGACTAAGGCCGTCCAGAGTTCCTTTACGTATCCGTTTTAGACCTTAACAGGCTTACTTTATTATGCAGCATAAAAATAGCTGAATGTGCAATAAAACACCAAGTCTTCTATACCAAATTAGGGCTAGCTGGAAACAACTGTGTAATGAAATCAAGAGTTTTAACAATTTGCCTTATTAAGAAGTCAAGCCAACAATACAAGAAGAACAAGATAACAAAATCAAGAACAGTCAACTGCCTAGTAATGTGGGAAAGATTCAAATCCAGATTTGCAGGAAGCAGTATTGCRGATAATTACCACATTACTGGCTGTTTTGGTTTTGGGCAGAACAGACACAACATTATCAATAGTCGCCGTTACACAAGCTGTCAAACTCTTAAATTTTTTTGTACTTCTGAATTACTTCTGTGAATTGTGATTACATGTTTTGATTTCCCCCACCATCCCGTAGCTGACTGAAAGAACCAACCTTTTCAGATTGGGCTTCCAGGGACTTCAGGTTGTTAGTGACATTCTTTAATTCCTCTTCAAGGTCACTACATTTACTACAAGAAAAAAAAAGTACAAATTACCACTGTCCCTGTCACTGTTACGACTTTGTTTCATTTTCAAAAGGTCTAAAAATACAGGTTATTAAGTAATTAAGTCTAAAAGCAGTGAGTTTGTTTATGGAACACAAAAAGYTTTTCCAAGTATCCTACATGCCTGCCTTTTGGTAGTAGATTTTTCTAATGAAGTACAACTTTAACCTGCAATTGTAAAAGAATAAATGACACTCTCAAAGCTTAGTGTTGCACGTTTCTCTGTGTTAAGAAATGTCTTAAAATGGTAAGAAATTTATAGGCTTGCATTGCACTGCAACCGACCTTCAGTACAAGAGCTGTTCTGCTTTGTACAGCACTGTAGGATACCTGATGCTGATGTGAGAAGAGCATGTTTAATAAACCTACAAGTGACAAAAGTTATTCTTGAAGCTGAAGTATTAGCAACTTCACCTTCAACATTTTTCATGAAAAAGAACCAAATGGGCCATTATGGTTCTTCATAATGCTGGCAGCCTTTGAAATGACACTATTAAACAGCTGGACATTGTACTGATACTGTTAAAAACAAACAAAGGAAAACCCTGAAAAATGCCATGTGTATTTGTGTTATGAAAGCGATCTCACATAGTAAGATCTTTATTGTACTCTAAACTACATCCGTGTATGTGAAACTACTCACACTTCTGACACCTCTGCACGCTCTTCAGCTCTTTCCAGTTCACCCTCCAAAATAACCAGTTTACGGGCAACCTGTAAAGAGAAAATAACTATATCAAGCCAGTTGATAACTTCTTATCTGTCTCCCTCAAAGCACTATGCTTATGCTTTCCTTCTGACTTGATGTAAACTAGAAGAAAATATACAGCGCTTGCACATACAAGACAGGGACCTTTTTCCCTAAAGAAGGTAGACTTTGCAGTGGTCTTAGCATTAAACACCTAAGATGCTGCTATTGGTCACTATTAGAATTACACCTTTTGGAAATATTCCAAAGTCAAACCATCACATAGTAGAAAGTATACAAAGAAGAACTAAACCGAACAGTAACAAAGTTGTTCATAGTCCTCTTGTGTATTTTATCTTTTCCTTACTGAGGCATCCCTTTTACCTCTTCATATTTGCGGTCAGCTTCTTCAGCAATATGCTTAGCCTCTTTCAGTTGCATCTCCTGAATCTCCATTTTTTCTTCATCTTTCATTGCTCTGTTCTCAATAACCTTCATTCCTCTGCAGAAGTCAAAGCAAGTATGTTTAACGCAGAAGATTTTTATCACTTTGTCTCAAAGGTCCTAAAGTATACTTCAGTATTTCTAACTAAAAAGTGACCCCATTATGACCAATCCAAACTATCATGTTCTGCAAGGTTAACAGAATTACGCGTTTTAAACTAGTAAAAAAGACAGCTCTAGTTCTGAGTCACTGACCTGCAATACATATTTGCACATGTAAATACTGAATTATATAGGAAAATTCATTTAATTTACATTCACCTTTTTTTCTTAACATCCCTATCCCCACACCCAAAAAAAGGAAACATACCTCTCGCTCTCATCGGCTGCTTTCTCAGCCTCCTCCAGTTTCTGCAAGGCTGTAGCCAGTCGTTCCTGGGCACGATCCAACTCCTCTTCCACGAGTTGGATACGTCTATTCAGAGCTGCCACCTCACCTTCAGCCTGTAAGGAATAATCATCCAGAATTGAGTTTATATAGAAGACAGTTGCCTGCTGACAAAAGTTCACTTCTAATTAGTTTCCTTAAAATTGCAAATCTCCTTGCTATATGCAGGGAAACCTCTAGGAACCCTTTTCCTCTGTGCTTTTTATTTGTTTAAATTGAGGCATTTCAGGAATTTCAAGGTACAGAGTATGTRCTTCTCATTTCTTTTTTAATGGTACTTCTTATCACTCCTGCCATAGAACAAGAAATTAAATATTGATTCAAAAAGGAGGAGTATTTTCAAATCATTTTACAGGGTTGGATCTATCTGTAGAATTCAAAAGTTAAAAACTGAACTGTTTCCATAACGGCTTGTTCCAAAAAATTCCACAATTGCTTTTTATGTTCTTGGTTCTATCACAGCTTACAGTAATATGCTATCATAATACACTGTTGGAATTAAAGCCATTTCATTATCCATTATGGGTTCCTTAGCCTGTAAATGCTATATAATCTTTACACAGTCAGCTGGGCAGGGTATGGTCAGCCTCAGCATGGGAGAGTCAGTCACYTATGTAACATAAACAGGGCAAAACTAGGTATGTTGTTAAAATAAATCTACTTTCCTTTTTCATTGTTTCCTGTGGTACTTTGGGAATTAGGCAGAAAACATTTCTTAATGATCATATCTGTTTACATATTACTGAATAAACTGAGTAGTAGTGGGAAAAACTATTACTGTTTAAAACAGACTAGATAAAAACAGAGGGGTTGCTGGGAGCAATACTTGCATACAGACAATATGAACAAATTAGTCTCCATAAATACAGTGTTTATTAAGATATGGCTCCTTTAATTGCCCATTATTTGGAAAAAAAAAAAAAGCATACTTCAAACTGCCAGGTTTGCTCACCTATCTAGCATGTAGGTCTACCCAAATCTGAGCGCGATTGCCCTATGTAAGTACTTAAGATTAGCACTTTTTAAAAATACACTCTTTTGGGCTATAGATCCTTAAAGGGCAACAGTTTTATGCTTTGTGTTAAACACTTTGCAAAACAGATGTTTTGCTGCAGCTTCTGAAATTCGGTTACTTACTGCTCCTCCTAAGTTGGAGGAAGTGGTTTCCATTCATAGCTGTACCATCTTGGTAAGGATTTCAGCGACTGATGCAAATGGAAGCTGGCCCGAGATTCCTCTAGTCATAAATCATGCAGCATTTCATTTGCTTTCTATCCGAAGGCTATGTATTTAACTTACTACATTTACACACAAGGTATCGACCGTGTAGAAAACAGGCATCTGTTATATGGCGGTCTGCAACTTCTTCCACTAGACGGGACATTTTAAGTCATATTTTAATTAAACAAGATTCCAAAGCTACGGAGATGGGGCCACTGGGAAGTTGGAGTTAGCCTGGCTCCACCTCTCCCAGAAGCAGCCCGCAGTCCTTATACGGTAAAACTAACTCGCTGACATGTGATAAAATAGCAGGAAGATGCCGGGAAGGCTGATCACACACAAACCTAAGTGAAACCAGCTGTCCAGCCCCGGGAGAGCCACACACTAGTGGAGAGTTCTCATTTCTCTGTGAAAACGGGGAGGAAAAGTTACTTTCCAGCAGTTCGGACATTTCCCAGCTGCGCTGGAGCCAGCGGTGCAGCGCCGAGAGGCGGGAACTCCCCGCTCGTTGTCGTGCAGCGCTTTTTCCTAATTAAACAGCAAATTCCTACTAAACTCGTAGCCGCTCCCCGGTGCCGAGAAGAGCTCCCAGCGCCCTTTCCAAGGCGACGGCCGCACAGCGCGATAGCAGCGAGCGCTGCGGCGCCGCGCCCGGCCCGGCCCGGCCCGCGGGAGGGAGGGAGGCGCGGGCGAGGCGCTGCGCCGTCCGCAGGGAGCCGTGGAGCGGAGCAGCGAGAGGGACAGCGCAGGGACGAAGGCAGCCGGCGGCCGAGCCGTCCTCCCGCGGCAGGAGAGAGCCAGGCGCGCCGCAGCGAGAGAGAGCCAGAGACAGGAAGGAAGGAGCAGGGCAGACCGAGAGAGAGGCGAGCAGGCAGCCCGGGCGGTCTCACTTTCTCCCGCAGGTCCCGTTCCAGGTCCAGCTCCCGCTGGAGGACCTGGGCGCGATCCTCCGCCTCATCGGCCTGTTGCTGCAGGCACTGGATCTTCCTCTTCACGGCTTCCAGGGAGCTCGGCGCGGCCATGGGCGCGGCGCTGGCGGCGGGGCGCGGAGGGGCTGCACGTGGCGGCTCGCGGCCCCGCGGCTTTCAATGGGCCGATGACGTCGCGCGGCTGGAGGTGGGGTGGTGACGTCAGCACGGAGGAGCCGGCGCGGGGCAGCGCCGGCGGCCCGGCACCCCCGGACCCCCCGGCACCCCCGGCCCGGCCCCCACCAGCACCCTGAAGGCGCCGGCATGTTCCCCCGCTCCTGCGCTCCCCCGCACAGTTCCTTTTTTTTTTCTTTTTTTTTGTGTGTTCCCGAAGCCAAACGGCATCCTGATGCCAGAGCAGCTCCGTGCTRCTGTCCCAGATTCACAGAAAGAGCACTGTTTCATTGACTTCTCTTAAGGAAATCCCCCCCSCCCAAAGTTCTCCCCCACTCCAGGCACCCCGTACTGCTCCAGACCCCAGTGCAGCGCTACGAGTTCATCTCTCCGTAGCCATAAAGCCCTCAGCCGAGCTGAATCCCTGGGGCAGCTTTGTGTGGCATGCGCTTACTGCAAAAGAACCGATCCTGAGTTCATTTTGGCAGAAGAGACTTACGTACCTGAAACATGAGACAGTTTTTCCTATCTCCTGATGAGAGTACTGCAGTATAATAATTCTTGGTGATTTACATCTCCAATGTACTACATACATACTGCAAAACATACAAAATCTAGTTACAGACAAACATTAACTGTAGGTACGTACATCAGTTGCCTTCTTTTCAGCCTGCTCTAGCTTTTCCTGGGCATCTTTGAGAGCCTCTGAGTACTTATCCAGTTCATCTTCAGTTCCTTTCAACTTTTTCTGCAGGGCTACCAGCTCATCCTCTACCTTTCAAGAGAAAAAGACAACATGAGCATTTTGACATATTATTGGTTACTCTGGTTACAGGTTAGCATGGCTAAAACTTCTCTTTACTATTAGTTTTAATCTAACTTAACATACAAAACAGATAAAAGGTCTGATAAAAGATCAGAYTGAAGTTCCAATAGGGCAGGTACTCTGAGAATGGCTGGTAGCATGTGCCAGGCAAAGATCATTAAAAACATATCATCGTTAGAATAATATTCCCTGTCACTGCACACACAGTATCTGGTTTAATACATGACTTGTTATAATCCTTTTTTCATCTCATTTCTTTCTGGACCCCACAACATCCTGCAGCAGCTCATTCTAYAACATAATCGAAAAAGTTTTAAAATTATGTCCTTTTGCTTATTTTAAGCCTGGTAAGTTTCTAGGAAACCATTCAATTCCTGTATCGTTAGAAAAAAACAGCAGTCATTCCCTAATCACCTTTTCTACATCATTCCAGACACTTCAAACCAAACGTAACAGCCTGAAAGCAGACRGCCTGCTGCAGACATTGCTGTGAGCAGGAGGTCGGACTAGATGACCTCCAAAGGTCCCCTCCAACCTGAATTGTTCTGTGTTTCTAACTGTGGTCCAACAAGGTACGCTCCATCCTACCATGAGGGTCAGACTCCACCATACCATATAAATCCATATTGTCTGCTAGAATGGTACTATTTATATCCTGGTGGGAGACTGTTTAATGACAAACTGTCTCATGCTCCCTGAAGAATTTGCATTATCAGGAGGCTTACTGCTGATAACTGGTGTGCCTGCGAGCCCATCTGCTCCATCAGTTCATTTGCAATACAAAACAGTTCAGCCTGTACAGAAACTGATTTAAGCATTTAGCTTTGCCTTTATGTAAGTTTAGGCTATCAAAACAGCTCACTTAAAATAGGTTGTGTTTTAGTGCATTTAATTTCTTCACTCTAGCTGCCAAGATAGGTTTAACAACATTTTTGGTAGCATGCTATTCTTGAATGCTGTTGTGTTGCTATACTTCTCAGAGTAACCAGATAGTGTGACAGAACTGAATATGCTTACTTAGATGCATTAATAGGGGGAGAGTAAGTAGGATGAAGGAGGTGATGCTTCCTTTGTATATGACATTAAAATCACTACTTGAGTACTGTGCCTACATTATAAAAAAAAAAAAAAAGCTGTAAAACTGGAGACAATTCAGAAAAGAGGTATAAAACCAAAGACTTTCTTTCTCTTTTTGGCTTTTTATTGTGAACTACCCTAATATAGGTAATACTTGAATAAAAAATAGTCTTGAAAATTCCCATGAGTGTGTCATTTGCTCTATCAGTCCATAGGGAATCACATTTGATAACTAAATGCAAGGGAAGGTTAAGCATTTAATCACCATTAACTACTCCGGACAATAATCTGCTGTGGCTGTTATGCCACTGAGCGCAGAAAGATTATCTAGGGAAGCAATGTGGCCCAACAGAATAGCATYTGATCAAGACCTCAGAGGCTGTATAAGAGATGGGTATTATACATGGTGATGTGTGAAGACAGTAAAAGCCCACTGTAATGAAATAGGAGAGACAAGCAGTTTTTCTTATCTTGGGGTAGAAGGGGAAGACAGCAGCAGCTGACCTGTTTAGAAACTTTTCTTCCTGTTGTTTTAGCTACATGGATGATCAGTTTAAAGTTTAGTTATACCTCTCAAGGATCTCAAATTGAACTTGAACAGAAAAATATTTGGAGGAATGAGCGCTAATAACGCATTAGAGCAGTCTGGAAGATGTAATGGAAGCAACCACATTTAGAGAAAAAAGGTATRGAATATAAAAGAAAAGGACACGAGAATTACGTAAGAAGTGCTATAACAAACTTGAATGTAAAAGTCAGCATATGTTTCACGATCATTCTCAAAGTATTATAGCTCAAATATGAAATAGATACCCAGAATAAAAAATACAGAAAAGCAAAAGAACATGTAAATTTTATCACTATAATTCAGTTAAAATAAGAACTTTCAAATCCAGATATTTTTGATTATTCTAAACATAAAGTATTGTAACATATCTAATCTCAAGTCATAGCTGGCAGCTCTAACATGGGCACTCCACATACCAGCGCTAGGCCCTGGTGAACTTTATTAATTCACTTCAAGGAGAGGCTCAATAAATTTTTAGATGCAGCTCAGACTTCAGGAGTTATTAACAATTCTATAGCTGTAACAGCTTTGATTTTGAATCCGTAAGGTCTTTTCCATGGAATTACAAGYACAAGGCAATTAATACAATTATGTAAGATTCAGGAAAACTTAGACAAAGTATTCTTAACAATCTGYGGACAGTGCTAATTTTTCAGGGCCTCAGATGGCTGAGAAAATAAGTTAATACTTAGTCCTGGTTGTACAGGTGTAACATCATAAAAAGGCAAAAGACTTCAAAAGAAGATTAAGAGAAAACCTGAGTTCAAGTTATTTTGCTTTCTGAATCAGAAAGTTGCAAGATAGCATTTTGTTACACTTGTTTCCACATCATATATACAATCATTTTTTTTTCTACTTGCCTGTTTGCATTTGTCCTCAGCTGCCTTCTTATCCGCTTCAGCCTGCTCTGCTCTATCAATTGCATTCTCCTTGTCTAACTTAAGCATCTGCATCTTTTTCTTGATTGCTTCCATTTTTGCTCAAGGATAGGTTGTATCTGTCGCACAACTGGAAGAATTCTGAAGACTGAAGTTTTAGATTTTTTAAGACTTGGGCAGAGAAAGGAGTTGTGCCCAGTCAAGTCACAGGGAAAATGAGCTCAAGTGTTTGTAGAGAGCTTTAAACTGAGACCCCTGGAYAAAGCCCAGATTTGTTGGCCTCCTCTCTGATCTTTCATATACAGCCTTTCTAAGGAATGAGCTGGAACAGACTCACCAGAGGAATCTTCACCACTCCATCATCTCCTTATTTGGGTTCTGTTTTCTTAAAGAGAAAACCGTTTCCATTTTTAAGCTTCTGACAGAAGCAAAAGCGTTGACATATGAACACATGCTTGAAAGAAAGCTTATTAGCACCCCTCAGTGTTTGCAGAGCAATTAAACAGCCCAACAGATCTAAGGAGAATGGCCTGGCTTCTTATAAAACRGCATAACAGCAATGAAAGAAAGGGAAGGATCCTTTTGGATTATCCCAGAATAAATCCACACATAAAGCAAACCTACATGCAAGAGGTAGCTAAATTTATATTATAAAAACATCCAGGGTATTGTATGAGACAACAAAATTATTGCYGTGAGAATATGCACTTGAGACTTGTGTTTCATTAAAGAAATAACTATAATCTGCATAATACAAAAAAGAGGCCAGATTTGGATCCYGAGCGCAAGCTCAAAGGCCTTATTGGTGAATTTGAGTGCCTGTCTTTAAAAATTCACTCACTAAAAACTTAGAGAATTGAGCAACACTTCCGAAGTCGCGGTCTGACAAGCACTGTAAGTCATTACTTGTGCAGCACGAAGCAGCCTCCTCCTCTCGTGCTGGACAAGGCAGAGGCCCTGGGAAGAGCAGCAGGAGCAGCCCCACTGAGGGCCCCCCCTGAAGGGCATCCAGCAACCCCAGGAAGACCTCCTACTGCCAACCCTACAAAACCAATCCCCATTCCCCACCTGCCCTCTCCCATYCCACTTCATGGGAAACTTGCATAGGAAATATGCTCTAGCTTAACTTCACAGCACCTGTCACCTACTTTGTCCTGACTGTAGCGAGGGCTGTCCCTCCACAGCGCACCAGGGAGACCTGCTCTGCAGCTCAGACCGGCCAAAACCCACGACATCTACCCACACGGATGACAACATGAAAAACAGAAAMATATACGGGATTCAGAGTCTATTCYGAAGTGATTTTTCTCTCCCTCCCCGACCACTGCCTCGCAAGGGCCGCTTCGGCCCTCGGCGCCCCAAGATGGCTGCCGGGGAGCGCCCCGGGGGGCGGTGTTCTTGCAGCGCCAAGATGGCGGCCCGCGCTGGGACTACAGCTCCCAGAGGGCAGCGCGCGGGAAGGGGGCGGTAGCGGGCGGCGGGGCGCGCCCGCCGCCGGGCCCGGCAGCTCCTGGGTCTCCTGCGGCAATTAAATAACCCCAGGTCCAGCCGCCTTATTTATTTATTTATTTATTTATTTATTTATTATTCTTGTCCGAGCACTGTGATTTGAAGAGCGCAAGATGAAGCAGCAGCGGTAAAAGCTGCAGGTTGTATTGGAGCCGGTCTGAGGAGATCGGACGAGGCACTAAATTAAGAGTGCGGCTGAGCCTGCAGAAATGGTGTTAAGAACTAATAAACCATATTGATCACCACCGCGGCGCACGTTCCCCTGGCCCCCTGCTCCCGTGAGCGTTCGGGGGCCCCGTGTGTGGCTCAGCCCTGCCCGTGAGGGCGGCGGGTCGCACGAGTGCCGGGGGGAGCTTTGGCCGCCGGGGAAACTCCAGGTGTCTGTTTGGGGTCAGCGCCGATAACCACAGACTTGCGCTGAAGCGTCTGAGGAGACACGTGGYGCCCTGGTAGCTGCCACCGCACTGCAGCTGCCTCTTGTAGCCGGTGCGGCACGGTGATGGAGATCTTCACCATCTTTCTTTGGGGCGAGGGAGATCTTCAATAACTTTCTCCTGGTGGCTCCGATCTGCTATTCCAGCTCAGCTGTGTTTTGTGGCTCCTTTGGGGCTTCCTTCCCTGGGGCAGGCCCTTCTGGGCCCACACTGGTCCTCACAGCTTAGGGGTCAAAATGAGCTGAGGCAACCACCTTGGCGTGTCCTGCTAACCACTGCCAAGCACAAGTCACACCCTTCAGCTTTACTTTTTGGAGCAAGGGCCATCCTCTCTCGGCAGTACATGCTTCATATAACCCCCCTTCTCCATAGCCGTACAAGTAATAAACARCAGGGACCTACTTGCTGAAGGAATCTGACAGTCAGCTCCCTGCTTTATTGCTGCATGGTGTCCCCTAGGTCAACTCATGCTCCTAACGAGTTCGCAGGTCTTCAGTTTCATAATTAAAGGCCTTGGTGTTGCAGTTGGCTGCGGTCACCTGCTTTCCTTTCTTCACGATTGGCCTTGGGTTTTGTGCCGGTGCTGCTGTTTCGTTCCTTCTGCTTTCACAGCAGGGACCACGAACTGCCCAAGGTCTTCCGGAGCAGCAGGTTTCGGGTGYGCAGCTTTTGAGCCACGCTGAGTGGGGCTAGCAGTGGAGGGGGGAAGGAGTGGAGCCGTGCGTTGGCCCTGTCTGACACGGCACGGGCGAGAACTCGTGYGATGGAGGCAGCCGCAAGACTCTGCAAGCCTCTCCCCGAGACTGCAGCTGCACGTAGCCTTGGGCGCGGGTTTCAAGCTGCTTCTGAGGCTGCTCTTGCAGCCTCTTCATAATTTCTCATTCCTGAGAGGAGCAGAGGTGGCTTTGCAGCCAGCGAACCAGCCCCTCTCTGCCTCAGGCTTGGGCAGGCTCAGAATCGGCGCTGGAGCGCTGAATGCTGAATGAGACTCTTTTTCYTTTGTACTTCTACAGCAAGAAGATCATTTTCTAATCAACTCGGTAGCATGACTCAGAGCCGCTTTTAGAAAGGAACATCAAGGAACATGTCATCCCGTGTAGCCCTTAAACCAGGTACATTCCCTTCCTCCCCTCCCTGCTTCACGAAAGAAAGAGAAATGCCCCAAAGATTCACTCTGGCCCCTCGGTAACAATAATCCTGTCACCCCCATAGCCGCTGGCTTTCATTAGCTTGGGAAACAGCGAGCRAGCAAGCCTCTGAGAGAAGAAAGGAGCCTTCAAAGCATTTTTTTGGGGTGTGTGTGGGGGGAAGGTGCTTTGTAGGTTGTACGACTACCTTTGTTTATTCCTTTCCCTTCAGAGGGATTGTTTGGGCCTAGCAAGGCTTGGCAAGCTTGTGYGTATAAATAAGAGCGGGTATCTGAAGGGAATGAAGCTGGATCGTTTGTGAGCGTGCTCATTTCTTTGGCAGCACGAGGCATGGGAAGCGCGTTGCCGTAGGTGTTTTAACAGGCCGGGGGKGCCTTTTTGGCCCTGCTCACTGAAGTCCAGCAGTTCTCAAACTTTTCCCTTCTCTGAATCCCCACTAGAAGTTTTTGTCTGGGATTAGCTGGGACTAGTACCACATCCCATTTCACTATCTGGGAAGAGCAAACACTTTAGAGCCTCATTTTCTCACCCGGCTCCTGCTCTGTCCCAAACTCCTGGTCATAAAAGATCACTTTCCTCTATTTCACACCGAATGAGCTCCAACTCCTCCTCCTCTGCAAAGCTGCATRAGTCAAGGCTAGGAATGTGTCAAAGAAAGAAGCTGCTGACAATCCTTTACCGATCTCCTTTGGTTTCTTAATATAATTATCTCCAAATAGCCAACTGTCTCTTGCAAAGTTTCCCTTCTAGAAACTAGACAATATGGTGTATCATTAGCAGCACACTATAACAAAGGTGGCACTAGAATGAACATCACACTTTTCTCTTCCTGGTGTTTCCTTTTAAATGTTCAGTTAAAAAAATGACAAAATCCAAAAAACCCTCATATCTCACTGAATTTGTCGGTTCTCCCTGCAGGGCTGTCTCCCCGTGTGAAGGGTATACCAGGGCAGTAACAATCTGTAATGCCCTCTTTCTCCTACTTTCTCGTTAAGTACCCACTAGTCACCACTGATGGAAACAGGGTACTGGGCTAGGTGTGACCAAAAAGACAGATCTTCTGCAAGGACGCCAGGAGAGGAGGAACCGGCAGCCTCTACCCCAAGCCTCTGCCTATCCTTCCTTTCTCTGGACTGGCTGTATTGCCTTCACTGGGAAAACCCACTCTGTCGCAGAGAAGGATTTGCCTTTAGAGCAAAACACAGTCATCCATATGGGCTGTCCTCTCTTCTGTTACTTTGCTATTAGAGCCCATTTCGGGACCATACTGAAAGCTTTAAGCTCTTCCTTGCCATTAGATGGCAATGCAGATCCACAGATCCTCTTCCTTCTTGAGCCTCTGGAAAACCATCTTGCTGCTGGTGGAATGGCTGGTAAAGCCTCAAATCTTCTATTTCTGCCTATCTCACCTCTTAAGACTGAGGCATCCTGGATTTGTTTTGCCTGCAAACAAATGGAGCTGSCTGCCTGGGATGCCAGCTCCTCCGGAGTCCTCTGTGGCATGATCTCTCTCTCTCTCCATCTGGGCCCCCCTATGTGCACAGAGGTTTATTTTTTTACTCTTTCAGCGATTAATTCGTTTGTCTCTTGTTTTGCTGTTTCCACAAGACATTTTGCTATCTTGCTTGTTTCTCAGCTTATTGCCAAAACTGGCAGGCAAGTGAGTCATGGGCTGCCTCAGGCCAAACCCCGGAGGATACAGACTCCTTCCTAGGGTCATGAATCTCCCATCTGGGGAGTTATAAAGAACTGCAGCGACAAATAACTACCACTGCTGAATGCTTTCCCCTAGATCCATTTTTCAGCTTTTCCATTGTCTGCACTTGACTGGTTCATTTAACATGTGCGTTACTGGGTTTTTTTTTCCTTCCCATTTCCCTTTCCACCAGAAAATGTCACCAACTTGCATCTAACTTTTGCTTAGAAAACTTGCAGGTTCCTTTGTGTGCTGAAACCAAGCAAGTCTGCGCCTTCAAGGCAGAACATCCATAGCTTTTTCTGGAGCCTGTTTTAAGTGCAATCCTATGCCAAGCAGTATCCATTAGCTCCCAGTAATGCTATATTGATGCTGGGCAGCTAGCAGGGGAAGTTGTGGGACCTTCTGGAGTGCGATTCTGATATTGCATCATCAGATCTGTCTGGCTTGGTAACTTCAGCAGYGCCAGTGGCCGAAATCCTCCATGGCACCAGAGAGAATGAAACCAGGATCACCCCCAGCCCCCCTTTTTTTGTGACATCTTTTCTTTAAAACCTGTTTTGATGCTGTGGCAGCTCCTGTGGAAAGCTCCTGACTGCTGCTTGGAGCAGGGCAGGGTGACAGGGACATTTCACCCTGTACCAGGCAGTGGTGGGAAACTGTGGCTGCAAATGCAGTGAGGCCATTTAGCCTGGGAGCACAGGACCCTACAGCTTGGCAGTCAGATGCCAGGGGCCTTGCAGAGATTGTCACTGTYCCTTGTCACTCACACCTCCCCTATCTGTCACCATGCGCACCTCCCAGCTTTCCTGGATTTTAAATGGTCTAAACAATAAAGAATTTGCCCTTATCCCCAGGAGAAGAAGTGCTTCTCTCTCACAGAAAGGCTTTCTTTATTCCTGCTGCCCAAGAAGTTAATAGTATTTCTAAGCACTGTTGCTGATGTGAGCAGTGTGCTGTAGATAAGTTATATCAGGAGAAAGCACTATCGCCTGGGCTTACATGCTTTGTGCTTATCCATTGGACTTTTAAAAGCTGTTGCATTTAATTATCCATTTTTCAAAGCATTTACTAATCATTTATTAGCCCTTTGTTCATTTGCTGTAGATGTAACTCAACATATAAAGTGAGCCCAGTCATTTTATAGCCAAGCACATCTCAGGGGGAGGAAAGCACTGAGCGATAGAAAAGACCCTCCTCATCCTACTTATCTGTAAAGCACTTGGCACATGGTGGTACAACTCTAGCTGGGGCCTCTGGGTACTTCAGTAATAAAAATACTAGCACCTTAAGCTGCCCCATCACCTAGAGAGCTGTGGCACTGGAAGAATTAGGTGGCAGGCTGCATTTCGGACTGGAGATTTCTAACTTTAAGTTATCACTGTCAAACCTCATGATTTCTCCTGTGCAGCCGTTCACTCCCTGTGACTGAGCCTTTCCCAGCCCCGTGCTCCCCGGCACCCCGTCTGGATCTCAGAGCTTGCAGCGCTGCAGCCTCCCCTCTGCTCTGTGCCCTGTGCGCCTGGCACCGTCGCGGGGTAGGGACTGTGCCCTCCAGCGGGATCGTGTGCTTCGGGCAGTCTAGCACAAAGCTGCACTGCAGCCCCTCTTTGGTCCCAGTGAGGTAGAGCTGCAAGTACAGCTTGGTCAACCAGGCAAGGGCAATCATCTCGCACGTGTCATCCCTTGCTATCTGTCTGCTCCCAGCCGTGAATTCACCCCCAGACAAACATCAGAGGAAAATTCTTAGCGTTCAGCATTATTGGCTGTAAGTCCTGGGATCAGAGAGCTTCAGGAACCAAACAAATATCTTCCTTGCCTGAAAGGTCAGCACTGACAGATTGGTTTCCCCAAAGACTTGTAGGCTCTTCCTGGGGAACCAGGGCCAGCTCTTCCCTAGCTGTTGTAATTTCCCTTTGATTTCTACCAAGAAATGAAGAAACCTTTATTTCCTGATAGAGCAACATCCCAATTCGCCTCTATCCTCTTCTGCAATAAATAGCATATCAAGCAGCAAATCAGAGCCATTGCTACCAAAAGGCTAAAAAATAAGTGTCTCTATCTATTCTGGCATTATAAGAAGGCATTATAAGGCTTGGGATCATCTCACCCAACTTGAGGCATCTTAATGAAGCACCTAATTTATGCAGGTGTTTCTCTTTTGCTCTAGTCAATGGGATAAGGGAAACTTTGAAAGCAGGGGAGGAGGAGATGACGTTTTATAAATGTTGTTGCTTTGTTTCTTAAAAAAAAAGATGATTTTCATAGCCCACCTGGGTTTTAAATTGCTTTTCTGGCTYTCCTCATGAACGTTTCTCTGAATGTTTGCATGTCTTCTGTTTGCCCTCAATGTGGGGGAAAAGCTTAAGTGAGTAAGTTTTTATTTGACTTGTAAATAATGCTGGAGTGATGCATTATCACAGAGTCTCAGAACTCCATGTCTGGTCCTCCAGTTAGATATGACATGCCAGAGACATCGCCCAAGTAGGCTTCAAGGCAGCACAGGGGAAGGGTTTAAAATAACTTCGAGGAAGACCATCTCAAACTTTATTCTGTACCTCTGTTTAGCCCACAAATCATCAGGAGCTTGTGAAATAATTGCTTTGGACAGATAATAAAACATCCTCYGGCAAAACTAAGGTACTTAATATACTGCCCAAGTCAATTTCCCTTATTTCTGCTGTACTCTTGCTTTTAATAATTGTTTAATGAAAAATTCAAAATTAATTGAAACTGGCATTAGACATTCATGTGTTCTAGTGAGGGCTTCAGTACTTCAATATTTCATTAGCTGACTTCACTGCAATGCTTCTCCTTCTCATGGCTTTCATAGGCTAGAATATCATCTCCTTCCATAAAATGAAGGGTCCCAACATGGGCAGATAAGGGCTCATGGTACCTGAGAAAGTTTGCAACCGTGTCATAGKCAAAGAAATAAAAATTATAAAAATCATAGCTGTGTGTTTTCCTTCTGCCACCATCCCCCTCCCTTTCTATTTTGTGATATGCATCTGAGCCTTGTCTGGAAAGAGCAGCCCTAAAAATAAACAGGAGCTGTCTGAAAGGTGTCTGAGGGAGGTATTTGGCAGCTGTCAGGCTGTCACGTATGCTAGAAGGATGGATCTGATGGACTCGCTGACACCAGACGGGCTCGGCTGAAATGAGAATACCTTATGCTTCCCTTGGCAGTCACTGGGCAAATTCTGCTGGCCGGAGCCATTGCACCTCAGTGCGTCTGGGGCCTGATCCAGTTCTGGCTGCCGTCAATGAGAGTCTGTCCTTGGATGGCAGTGGGAATTGGACCAGACCTTTGCTTTACCCCTGAGTTTCTGGCTTTACACCAAGGATGATTTTTGGCTCCTCAAGTGAATGTCACCCCAATGTAGAGGGATGCACCCAGGCCCCATATACTGGAACGCTAAGGCCCTTGGTTCCTTCCTTTGGCAGTTTAGATCAGGAACATGTATGCTTATGCTCCTATAGGTCTCTGAAAGTGAGACTCCACACTGAGACGCCTAAATCTGAGAACAAGAGCCTAACCTTTGACAATTTTTGTTATAACAGCTTTGAACCTCTCTGTGCCTCAGTATCTCCTTCTGTCTAATAGGGGTGATGTTATCCTGACTTCAAGAAGATTACTGACATATCTGTGGATTGAGGCTTGTATTTGTAAATGCTTCCATGGAAGAGACCACTACTGTGCTAAAAGCTGTTACTATTTCTCACAAGGTGCTTACTGGGCATGTGTTACACCATGCAGCAGCCACGAGATGAGCAAACACAAACATAAAGGCATGATATGATTCATCTCAAGCTTTTACAGAAACTCAGTGGCAGAAATCCCAGTGCCCACCAAATGATCCTACCTTTACAGTGGCCAGATCTGGAAAGAAAAACCCGCTAGCGGAAGCCTTGCTTCTGCTCAAGTGCATGGGGAAATCTCCATTGCTTGTAGTATAGCTGAAGATATTTGCTGCTGTTCTTGGCAGAGACATAATGCGTTGGGGAGGGAAAAAAAGAATGGAGGCGTGAAGAGAGGGTGGAAACCTTCTTGTTTCTCAATGGGAGAACAGACACGTCTTGTTCTCAATAGGAGCTGAATGCTGCCATATCTGGAAATCTGGCAATTTGTTTTGTTATCTAATAGGCAGGAGCAGCCCCTGTTTAGTGAAGAGCAGGCTCTGAAGGCAACTATCCTGCACTACTTTGGTCTGAAAATACTGGTCTGTGTTGAGAAGAATGGRCAAGGGAATTAATTCCTGTAATATAGGCCGCAGGAAATTACCTACAAGATAAGAGGGTGGCTTGATCTTTTCGAGAAAAAGAAAAAAATGACTTCCTTATCTTGATGATGTTTGCTCTGAAGTATCATCTTCTGTGACTGCCGAAGTCTGCCCTGCAGGATCATTCAATTACAGCTGGCTCCCATGGCTGGCACTGCTTCTTTCCTTTCGGAGGTGTTGTCATATTTACCCAAGTATCGCTTGTTCCCCGTGGTATTCTGAGGCCTCTGTTGTTGCCCGTTTGCGTGGTGTGCCTGCAGTCCCGTGACGCTGTGTCYGCTCACGTGTTAGAGCAGGATACGACCAGCCCATCAATTAGGCAGAAATCTGCAAGGAAAAGGAAGTCAAGATGATGAACCGGCAAGGAGCATGYGTGAGTCAGTCTTAGATATCGGATAGTACGAGGAGCAATGAATGGGTCCTGCTCCTTCTGGAGGGTCCCAGCCTGTTTACCTACAATAAATGTATAGATCTCCTAAGGGGAAACTGTGCTGCATTAATGAGGGGGATTCATGCCAGCCAGACTCTGCAACTCCTTCAGGGTGCTCTTTCYCTCCCCCATGAGGAAGCTTTCCCTGTGCAGACTATTCTTTTCTTTTTCATTAAAATGGCCACGTTAAATAGCTGTGAGGTTCTTCAATGTCTGCTTCATTGTACACCAAAACTGGCAGCTTTTTAGAGCAGGAGACATGAGGTTACTAAACCCATTCATTTCTCAAATGCACCCAGGTTCCTAATGGCTTTAGAGATCCTGAGAGCCACTGGAATGAAGAGCACTTTGTAAATACATTGTAATTATTATGGGATTTAGGGGTGTGTGGAAATGAGTCATGGAGACGTTTCCCAGCCAGCAGGCTCTGGGAGCCAGGTGAGCTCTTCCCTGGAATGTGAAGCATGCAGCACAGCAACTGGGAGGAACAGGTTTGGCAGGACATTTTAAGTTGTTCACAGCAGACAGCCTCTTCAGAGCCACATCCTTGCTTCACCGACCTCCCAGCTGGATGTTCCTCTCTGCCACACTGGCCCTGCTGCGCTGGAGAGGATGGACACGCTGCGAAGGAGCCTGTCTCGCTGGAAGAGGTACCACATCAAGGTGCACCTGGCTGACGAGGACCTGATGATGCCYCTGACTGTCAAGCCCAGGGACACAGTGATGGACCTACGGGCTCACTTAGTGCGGGAGGGCGTCACTTCCTGGAAAAAGACATTTTATTACAACTCCAGGCAGCTCGAGGAGCATGAGACTCTCAAAGAGGCCAATATCCAGAACGGCTCTGTCCTGCTTCTTGTCAGCAATAAAAGGTAGGTGAGGAGCTCATCTGCAGTRGGGTGCGCGGGAAAGGGAATGCTCTGCACGTCTCACACCTTTCAGACACTTTCTTGTTGCGGTTTGCAGAAGGCAAATCAAGAGCTCAAACCCTGCAATTTCCAGCAGGCAGATTGAGGTTTAAGTCTCTTCAGCTCCAGTCATGCAGCAGGGTGAAAAAGGGTGGGAACAGGAGGAGGAAATCTGGTTGATGTAGCCTGTCCTGTTTCTGATCAGGTCTCACTTTCCTGACATGTGGCCAAATCCAGAGGGAGAGACAAGAGGGGCTGMCCTGTGGGCAGAAGTGTGAAGGGCAGAGGAAGCTGTGCGACTCAAGGAGCGCTCTGGGAGCCTCTCCCTTGTCCTCTGCCACTCTTGCCRTGCCCTGCTCTCTCCCTTTCTTTTTAGTAGTTACCTTCTGGAAGGGTTTTGGAGGGGCGCAGTCCTGCTTTGGCAGGCAAGAGCATGCAAGCTGCCAGCTAACAGCAAAGCTAAATGAGTGCTGGACAGAGACGGTAAGAGGTTGCAACCCCCCAAATGTGGCCAGATCTCAGCAGGAAGAACAGTAAGACTAGAGGCTGCTCGGACGGGCTGTGTAAAGGAGACTCAGGGCATCTTTTCAATTAGGACAACTCTGATGTCCTAGTGGGAATGACAGCTGAGATAATGGACCTGAAACCCTCTGACCCATACCCTCTGGGGTAAATTTTTGGCCAGTTGCACTGTCTTTACTAAAGCCTGGCTTGTTGCTGCTGGCATGCTTAATTCTGTGAAGCATTTGGGGGATATTGTGCAGAGAAGGTGCACAGCAGAGCACGGGCACACTGTTTCTAATTCAGCTTTTTGAGTCCCGAGCCCTCTGAGGTATGTGTGCATGCTGATCGGTTTGCTCTGCAGAACAACCTGCCCTAAAGACTTCAGTTCCTGATTAGATGCCACATACTGGAATGGTCCTATTTTCCAGTCCAGAGGCAGCTTGAAATCTCACACAAAGAAGATTTAATAAAGCATTTCCTTTCAGAGCTCGGCTAGACACAAGAGATTTCACATCGCTCAGCTAACTGCAAACCCCAAGTCACTCACAGCCCCTTTCTTCAACCTCTCATCTCAGCTCTCTGATTAACTTGGCTCACTAGCTCAGCTCCTCCTTTTCACCTTGTTTTTTAATGGCAGGAACATTTCTATTTGTTGTTGTTTGCAGTGTTTATTTTCCTAAATTGTACAGCTGGATTTTCAAGAGTGCAAAAAGATTCAGAGCAACTCAGATGATGGAGTGCACATATTGACACTCTTTTGACAGATGCCTAATTTTCATAATGTGCTATGCACCTTCCCACATGCTGCCAAAGCAGGGCGTAACTGCAGCAATGCAAAAATCACCAGGAGCTCCTGTCCCCGGTGTGCTGAGTTCAGGGCATCTGCTTGAAGTCGCTAGCCATTTTTGAAAATTTAGAGCCTGTCGCTCAAAGTTCTGGCTCAATTTTTGTGAGTATGTGAAAAAGGAAGCAGGATTTATAATGTTCTTCTGCTTGAACTTCATCAAAAACTCTCCAGCTCCTAAACAAGCATCTTTGTTCATTCTCTTATTCTTTTCCTCAGGGCTGGTGACTTGTGGGGGTGGATAGCCTCTCCCTGAAGTTACCGCTCTCCTTGAGTTCTTGGGCACAAAGGATTATTGGGTTATGACAACCTCAGTCAATCTCGAACTGTTTTCAGTGTGGCATGAGCAGTAAATGCCCAGGCACTGGGGATACATTTCTCTAAAGGCTTGCTGGGGTGACTGAGCTATCAGTGTAGGATGACTCCCTAGATATTACTGAGACATACTGGTGCGTGTTGCTTGGCTTGTCATCCTGCTTGGTACATAGTCTGGGGCTGAGCACAGCCTCTGTGACTCAGCACCCTGCCAGATCCTTGGCATACAGAGGGTTAGTTTTACGGTGTCCACCTTGAGGGCTCTCTGTATCACTTAAACTGGGAGTTAGGAAATATAGGGTGAGAGAAGGCAGGTGTTGCATTGCAGTTGAGATTACAGCACCATTTTGAGGTTTAAGACTACTGAGCCACATCTTCAGGAATTATAAATCTGTGTTGCTCCCATAGCATCCATGGAGATATACTGATCTGTATCAGCTGGGCGTGTGGTCAACAGTGGGCAGCCTTGGGGGATACAAGGAGAGCAGGCTATGCAGCGCTGGGTCTGGCTAGGAGCCACAGAAGCACAAAGGAGTAGAAAACATAGTGCTGGCTTTGGCCAGCAGCCCCAAGGATTTAARAGTTGGGTTTAATACTTTACAGACTCAGTGAAGTATGGACCCTCTCCATCAAAGGTCAACATCTGCTTTTTAAGTTCTCCCTGAAAATCTTGGTGACCCCTACTCRCCACTTTGTACTAAGATACCAGCCAAGAACAGCTATATTAATTCCAAAAGTGGAGTTGCTCTGATTGCCGAGGTCTGCAGCTCAGTGTCATGCCTATAAATATTAATGGTCACTCTGTATGCTGTGTGTTCCTACAAGGGGCTCATGGGACAGTTTACTCTGAACCAGAAAAAACATGAAAATGACCCTATTTTTCATCCCCCCCCTTAATGCTTTTGTAGATAATTGGCATTTAGCAAAGGCCAAGTCAGCATTTCCACTTCTTGCTTCTGTTTTCTGGGGTTTATAACTTAGCTGTAAAAATTCACTTAAAGCTGCAGCTTGGCAGGAAAGGGATCAGCATGCCAGCTAATGTTGAAAATTTATTTGGACCTTAGTGTTCGAAAGTTCAAGCAAGCCATTTTGGAGTTCAGTCAACATGACCCCTCACCCTGGGAAAACACACAGGCGGGCCAGAGCTGGGAAAATCACATCCATTGAGGATGCAATTCCCCCTTGTGCAGAGGTTTGTTAATCACATTACTACTGCACTGATTGAGATTGCAATCCTGTTGCAGCAGACGCTGAGCAAAGAACATGCTGAAAGACATTTTCTGCCCTAGAGAGCTACATATTACAATAACACCTTTTGCAAATGGGCAAAACAAGAAAGGCAAGGCTTGAAATGCAAACAGGCAGAGAGAGAAAACCCCCAGCTCAGTGGCCTTGGGCCAACCTGTACCGTTTGAGCCATCGGTGCCCAACGCAAGGAGACCAACAGGGAGTCTTGACATGAGAAGAGCAGCCACCCAGGGTAGGTGCAGCAGTATCCAGAAGGGCTTGCAGCAGGCTGTCCCAAATGCCCCAGGCACGATCAGTCTTGGCACTGTGGACCACGCCACGGCGGAACCTGTCGAGCTGGCTCTGGAGGTGGTGCAGGGCCCCAGAGCCAGGGAGCTGCTCAGCTGGTCTGGTGGTGRTGTGGGAGTTCCTGAAACTGGCACGACTCTTCTCCCATTCCCTCTGCCACGGTGAGCTGCCTGGGTGCTCTGCGCTGGCTGCAGGCTGTGGAGCACTGTCCAAAGAGACCTTCCATGGCACAGGCCACAGCCAAACTGGGCAACAGCTGCCTGCCATTAGCTGCCCCTTGGTGATAAATTTGCTTGCTGCATTTGATGATGGATGTTAGGTGGAGAGATATCGTCTTGAACTGGTGAATCCACCACTTAACCCACGGGAGCTTTTCTCTTCTTGACCTCGCGAGCTATTTCAAATAGAGGATAGAAACGGGYGATCCAGGGTGATTCCTAGACATGCTGTGTGCCTGTCACAGACTGTTCCTAAGGATGTAAAGCTCCTGCTGGCTCTGGATATGGTATAAGCACAAGCACATTGACAGAGTCTTTGCCCTTGGTTTCAGGCTCTGTTCTTGCTGCAGTCACCTCTGGCAGTCAGTCAGATAGGGTCTATACTAATAAGTTAACAGTGCCAGGACTGCTGTCTGTTAAATTGCTGGAGTAGTGTATTGCATTTTTGGCTCAATACAGATGCATTTCAGGAGCTAGCATGGGCCAYGGACTGTTCCTTATGGGCCGTTTGGATGTGACCATGCAGGTTTGGAGGACAGGACTTTAATATGAAAACATTGGTCATCCTGTGCCAGCTCTCCATTATCTGGAATCTCTCGGTGTTGATTTTCTGGCCTGGAGCCACATGAAAACATCTATCTTGGGGCATTAGTTTAGTTGCCATAACAACTTATCAAGGAACAACTCCCGACAGCTCGAAGAGCAGACCGCAGAGCCACATGGTATAAGCCACTCTTGGGTCAAGATAAGCATGTCTATGATTCTCCCTTTCCTGCCATCCAGCCCCAGTGTCCCTGGTTAGTGCCGGTGCTTACACAAGCTTTAATTTGCTTGGGAACCTGCCTTATCATTCAGAGGCTGCTTAGGCTAGTTTTCCAAAGGCCTGTCCCCTCAAGGAGCTATCTCCTGGCAGAATAACAAAATCATCCATCTTTGGGGAACCAAGCTAATTCCCTTATTGCCATTCAGTTTACAGTCTCTGATTTTTGGCCTCATAAATTATAGCCTGGCATGAAAACTATGACTGAGCCACTTGCATAAGGTCCAGTATAGCTGAGGTTAAGAAACTGCCACCTACATTTGACTTCTGTGGTGACATAAGGATCAAYTAGTTTTACATAGCTACCTGGCAGTGGCTCACTCCAGGCTTGTATTACTCCACCATCAATGATCAGCCACTACAGATGATGCTGGGTCTCTAAAAGGAGAGACCAGAAGCATAATAGGGTCTACGCAGTTCGACCCTGCATAGAAAGTCAGCATTACTACTCAGACATGAATTAAGTCCTTAAAACTGGGTTTCAGTGTGATTTTGTGATGCCTGCTCCTTGCACTGACCTTCCTGCTCCTGGGGTTGCACAGCAATTACCCCTCAGCATGGAGGGGAGCGTYTCCGCTCCCATCCAACTCCTACAGAACTGCCCTGTTAAGCTTAGGCCTAGCAGCAGGCTCCAAGGTATCTCGCAGCAGGATAACGATCCTTTAAAGAGCTCTGGGAGGCTCTCTTCTCAGGGAGAACTAATTAAGTTCTTCAGCACATGCTTAGACATATGTTGACCTGGTATGGCCTTAACAGGCCTGCTTCCATCTACTGGATAAATAACACTGGCTTAAAAAATATCCTCCTGGAGATGTGTTACTTAGGCAACAGCCAGGTGGGGGACTGACTTCTCCATCTCTGTGGCTGAAGGTAATATTTATGTGTATTACTTGCGGGCCAAGCTCTCTGCTGGTGTAAACTCCTTTGAAATCAGTTAAGTGATTTTTCAGTTCCAAAAGAACTACTGTAGTTACCTCTGCTGACCTCCTGCATAGTATCGGCCAGGAAATTTCACCTGTATTTAGCTCAGTTACTTGTTGGCCAGCCCAGGAAGTTCATTTAACAAAAGCAAAGCATTGCATCAGCAGAGGACATAGCCCACAGGGTCTGAATTCCTCCCCATGCACTTGCATGGGATTTCAGTGGATGAAACTGAGGTGATATGTATCCCATGGGGGTCTGTCTTGGCTCTAGGCAAAGAATTAATGAATTGAAAGTATATTCTAAACCAGATTCTCTTCTGGTGTAATCTGGCACAGCTTCCTGGACTTCTCTGTAGCTATACTGATTTATATTAGCTGAGGGTTTTGCCAGTTGGGATAAATGATCTCTCCTGAGTCCTAGTGTTTCATAGGGCAGATGTGCAACAGGGTGGGCTCACAGCAAATCCTTGGCTATTACAATCCCCTGAAATTTCAAGTGGGGAAGCAAAGAAGTYCTGGGATATGAACCCAGTCTGGGTTTCGCAGAAAACCCAGCCAGCAATTGATATCAACTAAGGTAGACTTGTAGTGTCTTTTGCTAGGACCCAACAAAAAATGCCACCCCATAAACTGAACTGCTCTAAGTCCTGATGAAATGTCTGCAGCCCAAGCTCAGTTTCTTGTCTGCATAATTGCAAAGAGCAACTCACAGGAGTCAAGAGACTCTGCCCTGCACTTACTGGCTCAGCTGGGTGGGGTGGCTGCCTGGCAGAGCCACTGCCTACAGGCCAGGAGTATCTTGGTTGCGTTCCAAGCCATGATAATGAACTCTCTAAGTAAACGCTAGGCCTGAAGATGTACCCTTAGAAACTTCCAAGAGCTTCAGCTTCAGCCTCTGTTCTGGAGACCCCAGGTGGTAGCCCTAGATGATTTCTAAGGGTCTTCAGAAGAGTAACTGAAAAAATAATTCTACTTTTACTAAGCTTAAGCATTCTATGCGGGGTCTGTACGTCTGTGAGAAAACATTTATGAAACCATAACCCAAGAAAGGCTGAAAAACGCTGGTGCTAGTGCATGGAGGTGAGCATGCCTAGAGCTATTCAAGCTCCATCTCTTGGCTCACTGTAAACATTCTCAAAGCGTCCCTAAAGCTACAGGCTACCTATTCTGAGCTAAAAAATGACTTCCCATGTCTGTGGGAAAGGCTTCCAGACAGTTGCAGATTGGCTGGAGGGGGACGAARGCATCTTTTTTTGGAAGGAGAAGCAGGTTTGAAGCCCTAGAAGTGGGTTATGCTCAGCTGTGTAGTGTGACTGAAGAAGCGCAGTCAGAGGACCAGGTTTGCATTCTCCCCACGCCTGGGTCAGTGCCTCCTTGGTGAAATGCCATTTTTGACTGCATGTCTACAGTGCTCTAAGTATTTGCCTCTTTCTTATTCAGATAATGCCAAAGAGCACAGCCAAAGCAATGAGGGATGGGGAATGTGACAAGGGCTGAAGGGAAGCAGATGGAAGAGAGCTTGGCTGTGGAAATGCAGCCCGGCCATCAGCGTTTGGTAAGTTCCTCCCTGCACGCCAGCTCAAGGACTGTTCAGAAAGCAGCTCCGAGTGTTTTCAGCACAGTGCCCATGAATAATTAACCCAAACAAAACTACAAATAACGTTTCCTCATCAGCACGCCACGTGGTCTGAGCTGCCAAAGGAAAAGCATGGGTAAGACTGACTCAGCTCCTGAGGGCGGTGACTCAGAACGAAATGCCCACGAAAGGGTGAATTCTGCCTGGGTGACGAAGCGAGATGGAGCCGAGGTGGGCTTCGCTTAGGGCGCTAGATGGGGACTCTGGAGATCTGAGCCTTCTTCCAGTTCTTTCACAGGATTCCTCAGTAAGTTGCTGGTCTTAGCCTTTGTTTTCCTATAGGTAAATCTAAGATAATTTATCCTTTCCTTTCTCTCACTCTTTATCCATCTAGAGGTAAGTGACTCAAGGTAGGGGCTGTCTGTGCTTCTGAGCAGTTGCTTTGCAGCAGGGCCCTGATTTGCAGGTCGAAGGCTCTGTACGGCAAATTATGTGGTAAGTGCACAACAGACAGTCCTGGATCTTGATAGACTATATATATCCAAAGGACAGAGATTGGCTGGTCACTGGTGACTGCCTCATCTGACATTAGGGTGCCATAGAGCTAAGACACCAAAACTGGCTCATTTTTGAGCCAAGGTTTATAAGGAAATGAGCCTCCTTGTGTTGTTCTTCCATGTGTGTCATTTCCCCTGCTCCAATAACTTCTGAACCAGCTGTCCTGATTCAACCCAGTTTGATGGGAAGAGAGAGGTCTCACAGACACTAGATTCCTACGATTTTCATGAAAAAAGAGCAGCTGGATAGAAGAGAGGTATTTAAGTTAATAACCTACTGAAGGAAAGCTAATTACACCTCTGTTCCTTATCTATTTTGAGATGCCACAGCCAGGTGACCAGCTGGCATTGAAATACTGGCTGGTCAATCAGTTCCTGCCTAATTTCAAACCAGCTACTGCATTTGCTGCCCCTTGCCTCCAAAGCAAGAAGGTGCGGAAAGAGCTGAAGACTTTGCTGGGAAGGTCTGAAGGGGATAAGGGCACCCTGGGGATATTGCAGSAAGTTGGGAGTACCTAGAAGGGAGGAAATAAAAACAGTTCTAAGACACAAATCAGAAGGAAAACAAGTTTTGCCAGTTCTTCTGCTCATAGAACAACTTGTATTTTTGGTTCAGACTTATTTTCAGGAAAAAATGAATACCACAGCAGTACTTTCCCTAGAAAATTCCAATTATCAGTAACTGTCTTTTGCCAAACCCCCCAAACTTGCATTTTGTGGATGTTCAACTAAAAAACGTGCCTTTCCAGATTTTTCTGGCAACACGAAAACGTTTGATTTTTCCCCCCTCCCCAACAAAAGCATTTGAAGAAATGCCAAGGAAAATGGAGTTTCTGATTTCCACAAGCTTTTCATTCCAGGAACAAAAAGTATTTCCCAAGCACTTTCCCAGGCATTGCACAGAAACAGACTCTGAGACAGACAAAGATGTGAACATAATCACAGCTGAAGATCTTCCCGTCTAACGACTGAGCTGGACAAAGGGTGGGATGGGACTAAACATGGGAAGAAGGCATGTGACTTTTCCAAGGTCAACCAACAAGTTAGGTGCACAGCAGAGAGTGTGCTGGCGCTGTTGGGTCAGCATTTCTGCCACTTGACCATGCGGCGCCTCTGTGCGTCTGTCTGTCCTGAAATAATGAGCTTCTTGGAGCAGAGCCAGTACTTTCCTGAGCACTTGGAAAGTGCCTCATGCAGCCTAGGTACAGTCATAAATAATAATTTAAATGATAATAATATTATTAAAGAGGAGGCGTGCCACTGAAGATGGGACACACTCAGCAACAGACTCCTAAATCGATGTCTCTCTTCTTGTAAAATGTACAATTTGCCTGACAAAGTCTGGGAGAACAGTATTTACTTCTCTGTTCTGGACTTGATAATTACAGTCTCTTGCTCTGCAGAAGTCAAACTGACCTAAGTTGAATTAGGTCCAGTATCTACTCAAACACCTCATGCCTGTAGCTGGCAGCTCTGGTCAGCTCTGGAAGCCTTTTTGCAGCTCAGGGGATATCTGGAAAGAGTGAATTAACTGTGGTGGTGTGTGGAGCTGCTTAGACTAATGTTTTTTTCAGAGATAGGCTTTGATTGACACTTAGATCTGCCTGACGATCTTTTATTCTAAGTGCAGTTGCTGCCCTTCTCCAGAGCAAGAAGAGCCAGTTTGGTTGCTGTCCTTCAAATGATGGATCTTATCGCATGGGAAAAAGAAGAAAAAAAAAAAGCAAACCACCTGGAAACAGTCACAGGTACAGCATGAAAAGAGGAAAAAACAACTGAATCTATCTGAGAGAATTCTGGTTTTTCTCCTCTGTGCCATAATCCAATGCAAGATATACGAAAAAGTGGCTAAGCTCTGAAGAACAAGAGCTGTCTATTTTTTTTCTTTATTTGACTGTTGGTGGCACGGGTGCGACTATGCCACCCTCTACTGATGGGAGGACTAGGAATCAACGGGACAACCTCTCTTTTACTCACTCTAGAGTGTGAGTTCCACACTGCCTCTGCTAGTTCCTGCCCTCCCCACACTGCCTGTTGCTCTTTATTTTCAGCCATCCTGAATGCTTGCTGTATCCTGGGATCACACCATTCAGCTGCTCACCCAAGAGGCTGTAGCCACTCTTTATAATCTAATTCAGACATCTGGAGTTTACCTGAGTGTGGCCAAGAAGCAGGTTGGGTCTCCAAATGGGCGTGTTTGAAATCCACACACTTAGGTGGCAAAATGGGTCTATTGTTTGAGATGCCCTTTCCCTCCTTGCTCATGTGGGTCCATCATAAAACAGCTAGGCTCTTCAGACTGCAGACTACAGGGCTGTTGTTGAATGTCTGAACATCCTGTCTGGTAACGAGAACTGCACTGAAATTAATGTTTTCTTTGTTCCTGTGGACACAGGTGTGGACAAGACCCTGGACCAAAGCTGAAGGGTGYGCATGCTCCTGTCTGTGTTCCAGCCTGGGTGCGTTGCAAGATAGAGATGTTTGCCTCCTTGCACGCGACACCATGGAGGGGCTTTCTTCTTGTCAGGATTGTTTCTCTCCGTGATCCTGCTATTGATGGGGCATCACAGATGGGATTACTAAGAGCACTGCTGCTTGCTGCTGCATTCAGCTCCACCTCAGACTGCAGCCGGGCCTTTCCAGCCAGCTCCTTTTCCTCATGTATCAAAGACAAGCCCAGGCAGGACCATCTCTGCCAGCTGCTGTGCTCCAGAAGGGCAGGTCAGGCTGAGGCTTGCTTCAGAGGCTCTTCTGCGCCTGGCCTCTGCCGGAGTCGTGGATGCATCAAGCACTTCAGTTTACAGGGCCATCAACCTGGCAGCCTTCCTTGGCACTAAATTTACTTTTTAAAGTTACATCAGTGTTGTACCCAGAGGGAATGGAGGAACAGATGCAGCTTGTGAAATCTGGCTTTAATTCACCTGCCTCATTTAATTTCCTGCCCTGCCTTCTAATCAATGAGTCTGCACTGGCTGCCCTGGGAATACAGCATTTTTTTTCATATACAGGAGAATTCAACACGGTGGCTGTGCCGGCTGAGCTCTCAGGGTCCAAGCAGGCTGTGTTGTGTCTCCTTTGAGGCTGCTTTATAATGGCTTTCCCTTCCCCAGAAGCACTTGCAAGCGTTCCCTGCTACGGGGCTGCTGCCCCACATTACCTCGCAGGGCCCTGCGGCACAGGGCAGCTGTGCCGTGTTCCCTCATGGAAGTGCTCTCCTTCCAGGTGCTGCCCTGTTTTCAGCCATGTGGCTTTCTCTGCAAGGCTGTGCTGCTTTCAGGCGCTTGGTCCCCGTGAGCGGCTCTGCCGTGCTACCTCAGACAGGCTTGCTCAGGCCAGATACGCCTTGTTACCTCTCGATAACGAGGGAACATAAATGCTCCCTCGCAGGGCCTTCGTGCCAGGCCATCGTGCCATACTGGCCCTGTGGTGTGTCACTTCCCAGGTGTCCCTTCCCGGAGGACAGTAGCATGTCACCTCAAAGGGGCTTGCAGGACTCTGTTGCCTCAGACACTCCAGGAGCCCTGACAGAAAAGGGTTTCTGCCACTTTTGCTTTCATTAACCAGACTCCTGCTGTCCTGTTTTTTTTGAGTTGATGTCAATTCCAGGCAGTGCTGCCCAGTTACTTAATCACCCAGTGTCAAAACCCTTGGAGACGAGCAGACTGTCTTTGGCTGCTAGCACCTATTTTGTGACGTGGCTGCTTTACCTTGCGTATTGTAATCTGTATCAGATTGCTCTTTGCCTGCTAAAATGGACGATTAGGATCCAGTTGTAATGCAAATTGCACAGTGGAATAAAAACYGTGGGGAACAAAATCCCAAATAAGTATTTTTGTCAGCCTTTGTTATTGTGTGATGGGTCCCGCTCAGTTACTGCTCGCTGTGAAGCATTAGACAGAAGAGAACCCAGTGTGCCTTTGTGCTTTATAGGCAGGAGCTGCTGAGCTGCTCTGCGTAAGACTGCCTTTAGGCRCTCGCGGGCCCCGATAATGTGTATGTGTGCAAACCTAACAGACAGATTGCCGCCTACACTGGAAATTTGATGATTGCCTTGTTTTTTCAAGGCTCCATTTTATATACTGCAGGCCAAGCCCATGGGGTAATTTCCAGTCTCTCTGCACAGGGCTGAGATGATGTGGTGAGAGGAGCATAGAGATGCTGAAATTTCAATCTGCCACATAATGTGCTCCTAATACTGATAGCCTTGTAAGCGTGTTGCTGTTGTTGTTCTCACCATTGTTGTCTTCCTGTGTCTGGTGCTAAATGTTGTAAATTCAGAGAAATATTTAAGTTTGTAAAGGAACCTAAGATATTGTGAAATTAAACACACAGGACTCCTGCAAATGCATATAGAAGGGGTATGTCTTCATTTAAAATGCCAAGTCATATCAATGTAAAGTGATATGCTACTGATGTAGCTGCTTTTAYTGCACATCAGCTTTGCATTTCCCCAGGCCCTGGGTAACAAAGAATCAAGCTGCATGTTCTCATAGCAAAACTCATCCTGGAGAACTGAATTGGAATATCCACGCTTCATATGTTATAGCTGGCAGTCAGAAGGCAAGTGTTTTAAGAATTAGCTGAGCTTTATAGTACTTGTCAGATCCAAAGCGAGAGCAATCCCTGTGCACGTTCCATTGAAATGGTGGCTCACAGAGGACAGCAAGGAATATGAGCTAGAGGTGGTGAAGTCAGATGGATGAGCTGGGTTCAAAGTCCTCCTAGAAGCTATGGCAACATAGCTCGTATATCTACTCAGAAAAGCCTTTGCAACTGCCATAAATGACTCTAAATGGCCTTATTTTCCCGCTAGCAATGAAATAAGCAGCTTCAATGGGGAGGAGTAAATCCATTTGATTGCTCACGTTGCTGGGAATAACCATCTTATTAGTTATTAGTAATAACCCAAGCTGTGCCTAGCAGTGTGGCCACCAAAACAGAGACAGCCTTATCTGCCAGCGAATCATTGTATTGCTCCTAACATTTCCAATTACAACTAAACGAGGGGAGTCAAAAAGGCAGCAAGGGAGAAAGATTTGTAGGAAGTGAAAGGCTACAGGGAGGACTTGGGTTATAAACAACACGTGCAACAGAAGCGGAAAATATCAGGCCCCTTCTGAAAGCAAGAGAAACGTTGGCATAGGAGTTCGGCATGGCAAGGCTGAGCTCTTTACATTCCTGACTTTCTTTTAAGCCAATGCATGAAATTCATATGCTAGGTGATGTGAAGGAGGGGCACTGGCTTGTTAGCTCATCTTCTGAAGGAAAAAGGGCTTCTGTACCTTGGGTGTGTGACACAGTGGCAGTCAAACTCAAGGCTCAGTTCCAGGATTTAGAGGAAAATTCTCCATCGAAACTGATGGCAAAGTCCCTAATCGCTTCCCTGCGGGACGGGGGTGCTCTGACAAGGCAACGGCCTGGGAAATTCACATTTAGAGTAGATCAGGCTCTGCTCTCATTTATGCGATTATAAATATAGTGTAGCTCCATTTGAAACAACTGTTTTCATCCAATGCAAATGAGATCAAAATCTGGCCTAGGCTGTTTTCGTGCACAATGGAAAGTGACTGAATTATGGAAAACAGGAAACAAATCTAATGTAAATCTAAATGGAAATATCATGCTCTCTGTTACATCAGGATAAATTGGAAGCGAGTCTGTTGAATCTAATGGCATTCATCTGGATTTACACCAGACTCTGGCTCAGCATTTGTCAGTTGGCTGCACACTGACATCAAAACACAAACCATGCTACCTCATCTGAATAGCTTTGAACAATTTCTTCCTTTTTCTTTGCATTTAAACAATTGCCTCTGCATCCTGATAGCTCATTAGCCTTTTCACACAAATAAACCCCTGCAAACAGCCATCAACAAATGAGACCTACTCTACCAGCATTTTCAGAATCTAGATGATGAGTCTGAAGCACCACGCTTGGTTTTGGAGTCACTTAGATTTCCTCCCTGCTCCTCTGTATTCACAATATAGAGCAGTAGGACTGAACCCATGGGAAGACAGAGCATTGCAACAACTATTCTGATTGTCCCAAAGTACACCGAATTCATTCCCTTCCCACCAGCAGTGGTTAGGAGACCTTTTAGTAGGTAACCGAAATATTGCCAGTGTTGCTACTTCGGCTCTTGCTGGGTTCAGATGGTCAGGAGGGAGCCATAAGCCTCACTAATGGATCTAACAGGAAACTGGGTCATGCTCTGGCCCTGCAGGCAAGTTACTTCACCTCTCTGTACCTCGGCTGCTGGCCACAAGAGCCATTTGCTCATGGGGCACTCTTCATGGGGAAACTGAGAAGCTAATTAATGTCTCGGTAGCAAACTAGACACCCTGGATGAAAGTCACTGGAAAAGCGCAATGTCTGAGTGAGAGCRCAGCCATGTCAGCCTCTTCCCTTGCACCTCCCAGCTCCTTACATAATTTAGTTTTTCTAATCTGTGCTCATGTTTCTCTTTGGATAATTAGTAAAATATATCTTAATTAAAAAAAGAAGAGAAGATGACGATACGCAAACAAAAAAAAGCCCTAAGAGGAGGGGATCCAGGGAGGGGCAAAGCCATTACTCAAACACAAATAGTGCTGGTAATTAGGTAAACGTGATAATAACTGGTATGGAGAACATCTGAAGGGTAAAGCGCCCTCTGAAAGTTGGATAACTGTTTGCCCGAGCACCCTTATTTCAAGGGACTAGCTAGAGCCTGAAGTCTGAATATCACAAAGTCTGGCCTGCACTCGGTCTCCCAGGGAGAAGAGGTATGAGGGTGGTGTGGCCAGCAACCCTCGTTTCTATTTCTCTCTCTGCTACTGATTTTCTGTGGGATCCTAAGGAGGCTATTCTGGCAAGATTTGCACAAGTGGCCCCTGTTTATGGTTGCCTCCGTAGCTAGGTGTTTGACCTGAGACATGTACAACAATCCTTTGCTGGGTCATTAGCAGCAAAGCTCACATGGACCTCAGCCAGCGCGTGAACATGCCAGCCACTATCTCTCAGGTCCTTGATGTTCCTACCTGTAAGTTTTTATAATAAATACTTGCCTATTTTTATAAAGCTATTCAAGATCCTTTAATGAAATGGAGGCTTTCAAAGAGCTGTGATTATCATGGCTTAGTCTTGGTTAGGCTTATTCCTGCAGGTCAGCTACGCTTAATTTGTGAGAACTTTCTCATTGCTGGCACTGCAGAGCCTATGTGGCAAGCAAAAGTCTTGCTATCTTGTTTGTTTTTTATAGCATCACCTGGAATAAATGCCCGCAACCAGGATGCACCTGACAGTTGTGGTGTTGATACACAAGCAAAAGAGACTCCAGCTCGCTCACCGCTCACAGCCTCTATAACTCTGTTAGCCATGTACCAAAGGCTTATTTTATCCATGTCAGTGAAGTTGGCACGTGTGACTTGGAGGCAGATAGCAGAAATGAGGAGTAACTGGGTCCCAGTCCAATCCCAGCTCTCTGCATGAATGCACCATATGCAGTCATGGGCAGTATTGGACTGTAAAGTGCATGTAATCTTAGTGAACCAGCTAAAGCCAATTTGCCAAGCTCCTTGGAGAGTCTCAGCAGCATCACTTTTTTTACTCACTGACTGCAAATGATCCTAGTCACATGAGAACGGGATACCAGGCTTTTAAACTTATACTGAGGTGGGTGTAATAGGACCACCAAATGCAGAGACAAGAGGGAATCACAATTGCACAGATATTTTCTGCTCCAGTAATTCAAGACGACTAGGGGTGCGGGGAATAATTTGCTTTTATAGGAACAAAACTCTTCAAGGCAAGGACCTTAAAAGTGGAGATAACCGTAATTTACTGTTCACACTGTGCAGTGGAGAATCAGGCCCAAGCTTGTAGCTACAAGCTTTAGTTATAAATGCTGTGAACTGGACTGTGCTGTGCAGAGCTTTACTGAGTGACTAGTCACATTGATYTGGGAACAGCTGTCCCCAGGGTATGGCACTGCTTTATGTGAGCCTGGATGCGAGACTCTAGGCTTGATTCTGATCTTGTATTCTGAAAAATCAAATTCTTGGTGGGTTTACAGCTGATCTACAACCTTGAATATGCATGCGGCTTGGCTTCAAGAGCCACTAGGATCTTGATAAGCCTCTTATTAAGTTATTCTCCTAATTAAAGCATATCTGTGTTGGGCAGAATCCTACTCATTTCAGCACAGATGTCAGACTGTCATTGTGAACACAGAGATGGGTTTGATGTCAGAAATCAGGTTTGGCCATGATGGCAATAGAACAGGTTAGCCTATAAACACAGCGTATATTTGCGCACTCAATCTATTTAAAAAGAAATGCATTAATAGATGACTGATCTCCTGAAATGCCATTTGAATAGTTTTGACTGTGCATTCATTTTATTCCTGGGAAATTTCAGAGTACAAAAAGATTTTTATTTTCCTTCTTCATTTGTCAAGAATCTCTTTGAAATTTGTTTGTAATATAGACTGAGTCTTGGATCAGATCTTTAGCTCACATAAACAGATGTATCTCTATTGACTTCTGTAAAAAGATGCTGATATACAGGAGCTCAGAATCAAGGCCAAGAAAATGAAAGCAAGAAACTGCTAGGTATGATACTTTCTGACCAGGGAAGTGGTTATTCCAGGTAATGTGTTATTTCCTAAAACACTGATTCTTCCAAAATGACAGTGTTACCCATTTGGGATATGAATGTCTAGAACATGTGTCTTAGTGACCCAGCGCTGCCCTTGAAACAATCCCTTTTTATGTTGATAGATAGTTTGAGGACTTTCTTACCGTCTGCTCTGCTTCCCAGGGCATGCTCAGGTAATGCTGAAGGCTTGGAATAAAAATATTTCATTATGAAAAAAAATCAGAAAGTAAGTTTTTTTAAATACAAAGCCTTTGGTGACCTCTCCTGATTGTGAATCGGAGATTACGCTGGTATGGGAAAGAATCTTGATTATTTTATTTTATGCGATTTTAGTGCTTCTAAAAGCAAGTGCTTGAAAGCCATATGTAGCAGATGAGGTGCACGGGTGGATGGGTATGGAGATGGCCGGGTGGAGAAGGACATAGGAACACGTGGGATAGAGCTGTGAGTAGGGAGAGCCACCCACAGACTAATGAGACACTAATATGAGGAAGAAAAGGAACATGTGGGATAGAGCTGTGAGTAGGGAGAGCCACCCACAGACTAAMAAGACACTAATATGAGGAAGAAAAGGAAGAAAAAAAAAAAAAAGGAAGAGTAACTGGAGCTTTGGTTTACATCCTTAAATACTGAAATTCCTTCTTACCGTGGGGCATCCTTCCAGATCGCTGCAGTGAGGTACACTGGAGGAAGGCCTGGATCTCTCAGTACCACGTGCTCAGAGAGATGTTCGGAAGGGAGTCTGGACACAGAGATAGGATGTGAGACTACACAACAATGAAGAAGGTACAAAAAACAGTTTGAGGGTTAAGCTAGGGTTAAGCTCTGGCTACATTAGGCTAGAACTGCCCAGTTCTGGTTCCCTACAACTTCCTCTGAAGCTTTCAGCACAGCACCAGGATGCTGGAAGAGGAGTCCCCTGCTGCTAAGCCTCCACCATCTCCGGGAGGTGACTTTTTTGTAGTTTAATAGTGAGTCGTCAGTTTTCAAGCCTGCCAGAGCAGTGCCTTTCTCTCACCCAGCGAGTAGCTCATTTCAGCCAGGAGTTATTCTTAGTATATATTAAAGAGAAAAGAGCTTCCTTTTTTCTTTAAAGGAGAGAAGAAATAGTCTTCCTGACAGAACCCCAACAAAGGCATTGGGCTATCAAATGCTGGGAGAACTCCCTAAAAATATTAATCATGATAACACGAAGCTACAACAAGAAGCTATCCTGACAGATGACATAAGAAGTGTGCCCTGGGCGAGACACAGGGCCAGTCCAGCTCAGCACTTTTCTCCTCTTTGTCCCTGTTGACTGCATTTTGTTTCCCTTTCCTTTCACTTTGAGCATGGGGAAAGGAGGGGAAGCAGGCCTAGAAAGCAGTTTCCAACCTGCTTTCCTATCTGTCTGTCTACYCTGTACAAATAGTGGGGTTTTTTTTAGGGATAAAGGCTGAAGATAATTCCTTTAAGTGGCAATTAAGCTCTAGGTGGCTGCAGAAAGATGCAGCTTTCCCCAGCTCCTACAGAGCCACAGCCTGAGCCACAGGTTTTCCTTCTTCCCTAAACCAGGAGACTTTTTTCCTGTCTTTGTGTTATGCCTGGCATTGTGATTACTGTCCCACTTCTCCAGGGTAATCCAAAGTGATTGGAGCAGCAGGGAAAACACCAAACCGAGGATGCACCATAAACTTGCTGTGCCCCCTTTCAGAAATGCACTAATTTCACAGAGCAGGGAATAATTCCCTCTCAATCCCGATTTCATCTCCTTGTGTTTCACCTGCAACTCCACTTCTGTTTTCTAAGCACTGAGCCCAGTTTGGTCTCCTCTAGCCCCTGCTGTGTTGGTGACTGTTGGAAAGAAACCTTTGATCATGTTGGATGGATTACCGCGGGCTAATGAAGCAATGCTCCCCTTCCGAGACTCAAGGCAAGTCTCATCAGCAGCATGTGATCAGTTTGGCTCATTAGTTAATGAGGTTAATGAGGACACTGGTACATACCATCTGATATGAAAGGGGAAATGTCTAGCCACAGTGATTGCTCAATATGACACAGCAAATTGCTGGYGGAGCTGGGGGCGAGCAGGGCAGGGCTTTGCCCTCAGGCCTGGTCCAGGTCTGAAGTCATCCCAGCCACCCTTTGGAGCAAGGGGGCACAGCAGTGAGCTTGAGGAGATGGCTCAAATTCAGTCTGGAGTTGAGTCTGAGCAAGGACGATGGGGAGATACAAGATAGCAGCAGGCAGTCAAGGTTGGAAATATTCTCCATTATCAAAGAGACTTATGAACTTGTGAAGAGCTTCACAGCTGATCCACAACTCCATTTGCAAAGAAACGGAAGCCACTAACTCAGAGGATCTCCCTTTCCCAGACAGGCTTATTATCAATAGCATCAAATAATAGGATGTTACTATTTCTATACAGTTTTAATGATTTATCACACCTGAATTATGCACCATCGGTGACAGTAATTTTCTCTGATTTGGACAGGTAGATGGAATTACGGCTCTCTTTGTTTGGTGTGCTAACAGAATCAGAATTAGTATTTTGCCTTGTCTGGCTTATCTTAGCTAGACAGTAGCTATTATTTCACCTACTCTGTTTCTCTTCCCCCTCCCTGTTACAACTAAAATAATTTGATTTTGAGCTATACTTGGAGCATGACTTACCTCAAATCAGGCTTCAAATTCCTTGACCAGAGCGCAATCTCAATGCTGCCAATCTCCATGTCTGAGCAGAATCCATAGTGTAAGAGGAAGGATCAAGCGGGGAGAACACATTTTGTGGGTCTCTGCAGACACCTGCACACAAACACACATATGTATTTGACTTTGTGTGTGCGTGTGGGGAAGAGTGAGTGACAAACTGCTTTTCATCAGACAGCATGGCACTTGCTTCGGTACCCCACGCCATGGTCTTAGGGCTGCAGAGTCCTTCACAGGGGTCATGGTTAGGTTCCTGCATGTGTATGTGAGTGTACACAGCGGGGAGCATTCCTGCGTGTTCTGCTGTGTGGCCCCGAATGTCCGTGCACACCTTGCTGTGCGTGCGTGCGTATGCTGGGAGGCAAGTGGGCGAAAGCGAGGAGGATTTGATTACTTGCAACGTGTCTTTCCTTTGCCCTTTCTTTGTCTAGTATGTTCCCRCTTGCACTGAATTACAGTCACCGTGCCCAGGCTTTGCTTCCTAGTGTGGGATGCTGTGTTGTGTTAGATTCTATCCATATTGCATTGTTTGCCTTCTTTTTTTCCCTTCCCCTCCCTGCTCGTGGTTGTTTGTTTTCTCTTCATGTGTGGCATGAAAAGGCCGTTTGAACAGCAACTACCCAATCCGAATGAAAGGGGATGTGGCTCTTGGAAGATCCAACAGAAACCTGAACAGAACAGAAACTAAATTATGAATTAGCTGGAKATTTTTCTCACTTCTTTTCTTCCTCTTTATTTTTTCTCACTTTTTTCTCTCTTCTATCTTCCTAACCCTAATTAAAATGTTCTGGGCAGGAGACTGTAAYGAAGGTCTGGACTCATTATTTCTGTTTATAGCAAAACCCAAGCGGAACAGAACTCTAAATGGGCTCTGGTTGAGTCCCATCTCCCTCCATAAAGACTGTAATAAATATCAGCCACATTGATTTTCCTTCCCCATGAACCCATTGMTATTTGTTCTGGTCTAAGTGCATTGTGTTTTCCTCCGAGGTTTCCTTTGCTCTAACTGTTCTATTATCTGTTGTTGTTGTTAATCTGTGTTGAGTGTGTAATCGAGATCCTAAGAGGGAGGTTAAGAGAAACCCCCTCGGGAAGACATCTGACCTACATGAAGAAAGAGGAAAAAATAAAATAAATAACCCAAGCCAYTGAGGCCAACTGCTCCATTTACCTGGTGGAGCTATTTCCTTTATCAAGGGCTCTCATACACCCCAGGCTCAGCTTTTTTTCTGTAATTAGTTCTACGTATGTGTTTTTAACCTCTACTTGATTTCTGCATTGATTTCTTTGCCTTGGGGGACGTTTGCCTGTTGATTCCCTAGGCCTGATTTTCCCATTACCTGCAGTTGTCTGCAGAACTGGTGTTAGATTCAGGGATGTCACAGGCAGAGGTAGGATGTGGCCCTTTTCCTCTTCCCATCTGCATGCTGTTACTTAACGCCTGCTATTTAATCTGGCCCATGTGATACAGTACATGTTGGGGGATGATGTAGAAGATGTCTCAAAGCACAAATAAAAGCTGATTAATAATTAAGCATGGGCATGGCTGAATGCCTCCTGGGAGACTGTCTGGGTAAGAAGCTTTCACCCAACCTCACCCACTGCTCACCTGCTTCCTATTCGCCACTTGACCTGGGCAGCCCACGTCCTGAGCACTTGAACTTCCAGCCTCCCGCGTCTGGTTGCTATCTGTAGGGAGGTATTGCAAATATGCAGAATCCACTGTTGCCTGCTCACCATACCAGTTCCTGAATCCCAGCAGATAAGGAGTTCTTAGCGTTTTCTTAATGCCTCTTTGCAGTTTATTAGAGGYCTAGGAGGCATGAGGGGGAAGTGAGAATGTGGCTCAGAAATCCTTGTTATGGGTCACGTCCTTCCTTTGCAATCACATTTGTAGCTGGACTAGTAAAAGAAAATCATCCAAGCCAAGTGGCAATGGTGAAGCATAAGGGCTGGAGGGAGGGAAAAAACATCCCATCAGGTATCTCCAGATGCAAGCAGCTTAGTTCAGTGAGTTTGATCTGCACCCTTCTGCCCAAACTGGGGCTCTTGCTGTGACCATGGGAGGACTGTCAGTGCTGACAGTCATGGACATGGCTATCTAGACTCCCCCCTCTCAGCTGCAGTGTGAGGATGTCTTCAGGCTCTTGGCATGGAGCTGGGAAGAGGAGATGGAGGTGTCCACGTGATGCCAGCTCTGCTCTCCCTGATGAATCCATCAATGGAGAGACCATGAACTGACTTCTCTGCTTGCTCTTATGTTTCCATGGTATTTTCATCAYGTCTGTTTCCAGGGATGTCTAATAAACTGAAGCAAATTGGGATGAGGGATTATCAGGCATTAAATGGTGCTACTGAGCCAAGCCTCCCGCTCGGCTCATCATGACGAATTTCTATTCTCTCCCAGGGACTGACTGCGATCCAAACCGAGGCAGGGTGAGGAGTGGCTGCTGGCGTGTTTGTGCCTGCGTCAAGCAGTTGGGGCTGCTCCAGGTCCCGGCTTGTCTCTCGGTTAAGGTCAGGTCCTGTTTCTGTTGAAGCAATTTCACATCTCTCAGCTGGATCACACCTTTAAGGAATTAGATTCTGCTTCACTTCATAGAAATGAGAGCTAGCGCTGGCGTAACTCACAGGGCTCCTGGTACAAGGGCCATGGTGGGGACCAGTTCTTATCCACAGATGGGATGATCTGCCCTGCTCCTTAATCATGTCTAGTGGGGGTTCCCCCCTTTGCTTCCCTCTCGTTCACATGAGTCTTTAGGAGACAACCCTGATTATCCCTAAAACCAGCCCCAGCCGCAATGACTTTTTGGAAGTCAGTGACAWGGACATGACTTAGTGAATAGCTCCACTGAGTCTGTCTGGCTCTGAGAACCTGAAACATCTGAAAAACACATTACGGCCTCAAAAAACACACAGTAACTGGCTTAAAATCATCAAGATTATTAAAACAGTAATAAATGTGCAGTTCTTTTTTTACTCACCTTCTGACTGTGAGCAATTTAGACACATAAAGATCAGATTTGCAAGTTCTCTCCAACCCCGTGAAGTTTTAAAAAATAAGAAAAAGACACTTCATAAAAATCATATAAACTCCAGAGCTAAGGCCATCAGAAAAGCAGCACGCACCATGAGACTTGTGATGAATCATGGGGATTTGCAACACTGAATGCATTCAGGTGTGAGTGGGGAAAAAAATTGAGCTCTACCTTTCAAAAAGTCCCCTTGGATCCCTCCTATTCTGTTCAGGAATTGCTCTAAGTGTTTGTATTGACTTTCCATGGAAAGTGGACATATCCATGCAAAAAACCTTGCTACTGAAGGTTTTATAGAAGGAATATTGACTTTCTCACAGATGCTGAAGAGAAAAAAAAGTCCTGCTTCTCTGTATAAAATAAGATAAAATTTATTTGATAATTCCTATCAAATGTTTATAGATTTTTATTTTTTCTACTTTGGCCAAAACATCTTTCTTTTTCCTGCAAAAGCCTGAGGCAGAATATTTACAGGGAAGGGCAAAACATTTTTTTGAAAAATATTTGTGCTGGCAAATCTTTGCAAATTTGTAAGCTCCCAGATGCATCTAAATAAATAATAGCAGAACTTTGGCTGCATTTGCAAGAAAAAATACATTGGATTTACAGGCTTGTTTCAAGTATAATCAGGATGTAAGTTTGGCTTACAGAGTATATACAAGCTTTATAAAATTTACAATGGAAGCAGTACCTGTGCAGCCTTGTGGGAAGTAAATCCAGGCATGACCCCCTCCAAACCAGGCTGAACCCTGTTTTTATTGGCAAGACTCTGCTGCAATCATGCCCTGCAGTGGCCACAGGCTCGTGGGTCCTCCAAGAGATGCTGTGGATTTTCAGGTGGTGAAAAGGTGAGTCATCAGCACCTTCCTTGGGTGAAAAGGTGAGTCGCTGCACGCTGGGAGAAGAAAAGTGGTAGAAGGTTAGGCTGGACCATGGATATTAACTCCCCTGGGGGATATTTGCTCGCGAAGCTTTATGTAGTGCTGGGCTGGACGAGGCTAAGCTAGGCAAAGAAAGGTCCGTCCTGTTTATGAGCTGGTGCCCAGAGGGATCCTATGGCACCATCTGCCCCCTTTTCAAGGGCTGCCGGAAAAGGCCAGTTCTTCATGAGAGCAGTTCACATCTTCTGCTCCCGCTGCTCGTTGCCTCCCATGGCTCAGGACCTGGCAAGAGCTCGTCGCTTGTCAGCAGCGCTTGCCCTGAATGCTGCAAGCCATCGATCAAGCCGCTTCCCTCCCCAGCGCAAGAGCGTCTGCAGCTATCGGGATGGCTTAAACCATGGCCTGGTCCTTTATTTGCTTTCTGGTTTTCAGCTTCGTGTTTTCCAGGTTTCCTGCCACTAGGAGAGTATGGAAATGTTCTCCTCATTTTTAATGAAAGCTGAGATAATCTGTGTCACAGGAGACTGAGCACCACAAAAGGTTTCCAAAGAATTTAAAGAGCTACCACCTAATACACTGTGGTCACAAGCAACCTGTTGTCTGAGATAACCTACAACCACTGATAATTACAATGTACTTAAATATCCATTAAATAAAAATGTATAAACTCATTCTATGTATAAGCTTCATAAAGTTCATGGTCCCTGCTTCCCTCCGAAACCTCTTTCTTTCTTCCCACTGAGCCTTTTATTTCTCTATCAGCTCTCTAAGTCTTCTTTCTCTGTCTTTTCTCAGCCCCTGATGGCTTTGCTCAGCCTCTGTCATTTGTGTCTGGATCTGGAAACATTTCTCAGGACGTTTGACTCATCCATCATTTAGATAATCAGAAGGAAAAAAACTCAGTTTCCAGCTATGAACATCCATAAAAAGCACCAAGGGAAAAAAAAAACCACCTCTCACCTTGAACTTCCCTTCCTGCTTTGCTTTTCTTTTCATTTAAGAATCTGACTTGACAGTCTTTGCTCTGGCAAAAGTCCCACTGAAGTTATTAAGGGCAAGAGTTTGTCAGGATTAAGAGGAAGGATTTGAAATATCTGAGTGATAGCAGTATCCCCAGTTCTATTAGGCCGGATAAGTATCCATAAAGGACATTAACCCAGGTACCTTGAGCAAGTKGCTGACTGCCCTGCAGGGAAAGGAGATGATGTTGCCGGTGGGGACACCGGCCCAAAGCTGCCTGTAATAAGGTTTCGGATCCCGTCCCTTGCAGAGCTGAACTCAGACCACTCCTTTCTGAAGTTTCCAACTCTCCATCAGAAACAGCTGTTTAAAAGTCCGTGGGCAGTCAGGCGCCTAAATGAGAATTAACAGCTAAAACTCTTCATGCTGGCACTGCGGCTGGGTGCGCCGGAGTCCGTCAGGGAGCACACGGCAGCTGGCGCAGGTGTTATGGACCCGCCGCCGCTTTGAGGGCTGGGGCAGAAAGGCCCCGTCGGCTGCCCTGCAGAAAGCGGGTGCTGATGATTGGGAAGCGCACGGGTGATCGGGAAGCATGCGGGCSACTGGGAAGCGGTGCGGGCCTTGCTCTCTGGCACTGGCAGGAGCTCTGCAAACAGAGATGGGTGTAAGCTGGAGTAACGTTACCATCTTCCAGCACCGCAGCATCCATTTTCTACCACTGTACATGCTTCCTCCTGCTTCTCTGCTCCCGTTTCTCCGTGAGCGACTGTTACCGCACTGGGTCACACACCCATTTGGCCCATTTGAAGGGCATCCTGGGCAAAAGGCCAAAGGAGAGCGGATCAGGAAAGGAGAAATCAGGATGGGGGCAGTTAAAAAAGCCTCTCTTATGCCTTGCCACACTTTCTGGGGGCCCACAGAACTGGACAGACCCAAGGACCACRCGTACTCCTGGCCGGGCCCAGGGGRGCACAGATTACACAGACCGGCTTCCCAGCGGGCAGGCAGAAATCCCYGCTCTGTGYGGGAAATGGGAGCTCTGCTCCCGCTGACGCCTGCTTCTCCGCTGTAATTCCCGGCCTGACACACATGGCATCGGCATGTGCACGTGATTCACTAGCCCCGCTGTCAGGGGGAGATCACATTAACATGGATGTTAAAAATCAAACAAATACCGAAACAAATTTAAAACAAAAATAGTGTTTCGGAGGCTGCGTTTCATTCCCACCACCCACCACCATTTATAACTAATTGGGGCTTTGTTATATTCTCTCACCCAGTGACAGATAAATACTAAACTCCACTGGTTAACAATAATCACCCTAATTATGCCAAGATGACATTTACAATACAGGCAATTGCTAATCCATTACCTCACTCTGCTGAATACTAGAACACTCAAATTAAAAGTTATTCACCCACAAAGAACAATGTTTTAGTAGCTGACACAGCTTAGTAAAGGAATTTATTAAGGTAATTTGCAGTTTTCCCATAAATAAAACATTCTAGAGTTCCCCCGTCCTCCTCTCCCTTCCCCCAAAATAATCTTAGGTGATAAATCTCTCTCTCTTTTTTTTTTTTTTGCTCTTTTGTGGTGCAGTTAAAAGAATAATAATTGAAACCGTCAGACAAGTTGCATGTTTAAATTTGCTTACCTGAAAGACAGCAGAGCGCTGAACATCGTCCATCCCAGCGAGAACTGGGGTGATGCTCCGTGGTTTGCAAGGTGTAGGAGGTCACTGCGGTAAAACCTTCGCCAACGGGGGGTTTTGATGAAACCTAACGAGGCCTCTGGATGAATCAGGGAGTCGCGACCAGCGCTAACTGTGACGTGACCCTCCGAGATCTGCCGCCTGCAGAAGACGAGGGACCAGCGTGAAAACCGCGAGGGGGCTGGCAGGACTCTGCCCTCTCCAGAGAGACGCTGAGGAAGCGGCTCTTCTGGACACACCGCAAAGGGGCCATGAGTCTCCTTAAACAAGAGCTTCGCTTTGAGCACAGGGTTAATATGGAGACCTCTGCTTGTGTGGTGTTCGAACCGAAGCCAAACCGGGACCCGAGCGGGGCCTCCCGCGTAGCCCGGCCTGAGGCTGGCAGCAATGGGGTGGGGAGAAGGGGAACCTGGAGGTTTATTCTAGGAGCTGGAGCCTTTTCTTCCAGTAATCCCTTCCTGACTCTTCTCCCAGCACTAAAACACTCACAAAAGACCTTCCCTCAAATTTGATTACCTAGGCAGGGACAGAGTCCCACTGACAGATGTTAATGGGGGGGAGGAGAGGGTCAAACAAACACAAAGAAACCAGAGCTGGCGTTCGTGGCACCCCCTGAGCAGCCCCTTGCACCTGGTGCCGGCAAAGCCTCTGCCAGCAGCAGCACCAGCCAAAGGACGGAGCAGGAAGGGATTTTTTGGGGTTTGGTTTTTACTGTTATCACAGCAGTTACGGCCAAAGCTATTTGCAATAAAGCAGCCAGTCGCAGCAAGCCAAGAGCCCCCGCTAGCACATCCCCGTGACGTGCCGGCCACCTGCAGCAGCAACGGCAGCGTCCCTCGGGTGCCAGCGGCAGCCCCGGTGCCCAGTGGGCCCCGTCCCTGCACGTGGCGAGCAGCTTGCGGGGAAGCCGCGTGGTCGGGGCAGCTGCCACCAGGCTGCTCGCTGCAGCGCGGGGGCTGGCGAGAGCGCTTGGAGCGGAGCTGCCGTACATCTGTGTCTCCTACACGGAGCCTCTTTTTCTGCTTAGGCATTTTATCCCAGCATAAAAAAGGATGCGAGCCGTTTGCCAGGGATGGTAAAGCCCCTGGCAGCTGGGCTGGCGCAGTCGCTCGGGGTGGGGAGCAGATGTCCAGAGACCCGGTGAAACAGCCCCGCGCGCGGGCAGCTGAGCTCTCCCGCCCGGAGGCCCCGGGGCGGCCGTCAGAGCCGCGTTACGTTGACTCTGCTCACGCAGGTTGTCGCTGCAGCGATCGAGCCGCGGCTCCGCATCGCTCTGCCCCATCTGCGCGCGCCACGCTGCGCCCGGGCATTCGCACGACCAGCGTCTGGGACGTGGGAAGGGGCCGTGCCCTACGCCGTGCTGCTCCATGCTGAAGGGGACGTAGCGGAGAGGAAAGGCCCCGGCTCTCCCATCCTTGGGCCAAAGCCGTTCGCAGCAGTCGAGGACAGCAGTGAAACGGCGCGTACACGCGCCCCGCCGTGCTTGGCATACGGCTGCCGCGGTTCAGTTCCTCCCTGCGTGATGCTCTCTGGGGCAGCCTGGCCGATGGAGACAGATCGYGGGAAGGCAGCTCTCGTAAACAAAGATCCGCAGGCCTTGTAATCACCCCCACTCCTTCTTCTCCCCCAGCTCAATTAAGAGCCGATGTTTCCCTGCTCGCCCGCTCTGCCTTTATTTCCTCCCTGGCGCACGCTTCTGTGCGTTTTTTCCTCCCGGCTCCTCCGCAGCTGAACGCTACCGCACCGGGCTCCGCTCCAGCCGGCTCCCTGCCCCGCGCACAAGCCTGGCCTGCGGTGACACAACTTCCCCAGCCGCCACGGCGGAGCCGGGAGCTCTCCAGAAAGGGAAGCCGAGCAAGCAAGAGGGATGCTGTGAAAGATGAATCTTTAAAAGACACCGAGCCTCATGCGAAGGTGCTTCTATTTGGAGATGAAGTGGTCTTAATTTGAGCAAACTTTGCTCCTTTCCGAGGAGGGTAAACGCAGCCTGATTAAAGCCACTTGAGTTGGGAACGAGAGAGTCCGCCCGGGGAGTTAATGGCCAGTAACCAGGCAGTAAACAAAGCCAGGCGACGCTCCTCACAGTGCGGTTCAGACTTCAGCACGTAACTTCTTATGATCTGAGAACTGTATTTCCACTCAGCACATAAATCGGCAGCCCCGCTTTGCGCAGACGTACGGAGGCAGTAGCGTACGCCACTCATCCCTTGCTGCCGTTCGAGGCCGGACAGGGGGGTGAGCAGACAAGTGCGGGGTAGTAACAGGTCAGAAGAGACCCACTGCTAACCACGGCTTGGCGGGACACGGTGACAGCCCTGTCCCAGCTCTGCTGGCTCCTCCGGCTCTGCACCACATCATCCCTGAACTATTCAAATCACATCGGAAGCGAAGGTAGAAGCTTTCTGCGCTCCCTCACTCCAGCTGTGACTATCGTCTCAATCCTCATTGTAATTCCTCATCCGTTCTCCTCTTTTTTTCCAAATCTGCTGGCATTAACCCATTTTTTTCACCTTCCTCTCTGCCCCCTACAAAATTCCTGCCCAGTCAAACCCAGCGACCCCCAGCGCCAGCCATTTCTTTCCGGCTGGAAAGCTGGGCTAGCGCGTAGGTGGCAGCTCAGCCCTGCCTGCACGTGAAATCATCTCCCATTTAGGCCACCCACTCCGAAGCCAGAGCCTCGAGCACTTCCACGCTGGAGCCAGGACTCCTCTCCACACGAGCCGGGGCAGGGGGAGGCATCACGCAGGCTGCAGCGGGTTACGGCAGCGTCCCAGAGTCCAGCATCTATTTTATGGGGCAAGGAGAAAGCTCTACCAGCCTGGAACGCTTCGTTATTTTCTCTGATTGCAAATCTGAATTTCGGGTGGCGAGAAGCACGGCCACGCTGCGTGTCCAGCCCCACCGAGCCTCTGATGTGAGCAATGCAGAAAATGCACTGTTCCCACCAAAACCGGGAACCTGTAACCGCCTCTGCCCCGGCTGCCGAGCTCGAGGAGCAGCCAGGGATTTCTTGCTCTCTGTTCTTAAAGGCGCAGAAAGACGGAGTTCCCTCGTTCCTCACTGACCTCAGTTATTTTCGGTCTTTTCCTTTTTGAGCTGCGTATTTCTTTTCTGTCAAGCCTCCGCTTTTATGGGACACTGCTTGGTCCTTATGTGGAGAGTGCTCGGAAAAGATGGAAAGAAASAGAGAGGGAGACAGGGAAGGAGGAAAGAGTAACATAAAATCAACTGTTTCTCTTCCTCTTATTTTAGGTCAGGAAAAGTCTTCCCAACTTTACGAAAGGCATATTGAAAAAAATCAGTAAATTCATGAACATGCAGTTATTACTTAGCAGACAAATTACATTTCTTCCGAAATGTTCCAAAATGCATTCATTTTCAGAGTACATTACTTTCATAATACTGTGTGGAACATTAAATGAGAATTTCCCTGACTTGGCTACAGAGCACATTTTTATATTTCATAGTCTGACACAGARCCCAGGGTAACTAATGAAAATCTTTTCGAAAAGTGACAATCTTGTCTAGCAGCCTTGCCTGTTGAAGAGATTGCAACATAAAACAGATGAGTGCCCTGCTTGACAGCTAATTGTGTCGGGCTTAATTACAACAAGCAGAATTTAATCGGCTGTGCAGCGCAGTTTTTTAGGATGGGGGAACCATCTGGAATGTACCTTGCTCCTGGGCTGACGGAGGGGCGGCAACGCCGGATTTCAAAGACAGGGGAGCAACTGTGCACAGATTTAAATGCAAAAGTTGTTCCTTCCTTAGTGCATTTCATTTGAGCTGTTTGATGAATTTCAGAGATATTTATGCAAACTCACACGCCGTTGCCTCGCGAAGACGAGGTTTTGGAAACCTTCCCAGCCTCARTTTGATGAGCCTCGTTCCCCTCCGCGGCCCCGCGCTGCGGCCAGACCTTTGCGCAGAGCTGTCAAGTCCTAGGCGTCGAGCGGCTCTCTSCAGCGCGCCGCCTGCCTCCCTCCCTGCCCCGTGGTCCTCCGGCGCGAGGGGACTCCCGGGGTGGGACAGAGCTGGGCTGCGGCCAAGGGAAAGGGCTGCAAAAGCAAGTTTCGTGGTGAGAGCTCGGTGTCGTCCGCCTGTGCTGCCGTGCATGAGGGCCCCGCACACCAGCACAGCGGGAGCTCGAGGGCTCTGCTTCCACCGGCACAGAAATGTTTGGGAGGGAGGCATCTTCAGTCAGGGCTCTCCGGGCTTTCACGGGCGCAGCAGGAGGGGACGGGAGACCGGAGGGAGGAACTGGCCCTTTGCGTCACGGTGTGTCTCCCTTCGAGGCCGGACACGGACCATCAGCRCCCCGGGCAGGGAGCAGAGGGTAGGGGATACGCCATCGCTGACCCTGCGATGCTGCCACCGCCTCTTGTTGAACCGTGCTGGAAACAGGCTCAGTAACACACAAATTCCCTGGGAACTGCAGGCTACGCTGGTCCCTCATTTTTTCCCCTCAAGAGATTTAATACACAGTTATTAAAATAGTTCTTTGTCATGTCAGAACAAGGAAGAATGAAACATGCGTTTCAAAGCCTTTGAAACAACAGCAGCAGCCGGCTCCCGCTAGCGCAGGAATCCCTTGGTCCCGCGTGTCTGGCAGGAGCGTGTCCGGGGACGGGGCCCTGCCGACGGCCACCTCCATCCCGGGGCAGTGGTACCTGGGAGCATGGGCAAAGCAGGGCCCGGCTCCACGCTGCCCTCGCTCTCGCACAAAACTCTCGATGCCGGGGAACGTGCRTGTCGGCTGTGACTGCTCCAGGCCGTGGCGTTCCTGCAGCCTCTGGGCAAAAAGGATCCGCATCCTCAGTGTCTCCCTGCTGCTGTTTCCATCCAGCAAGGATCCCCTGGGCAAGGCCTCTCTGGAGGGAGCCCCAGCAGGGCCCCATTGGGATCCAGCCCCTCCCAGTCCTGTCCTCGTGTCCTCCGCCGCCTCCCTTGGCTGCTGGGGCCGGCATTGCCTGCCGGGCCCTTCCCCTGCCTGCTGCTCGCACAGAGCTGGTTGTTATTCCTGGCCACRCGCTCTAATCTGCTTCCTGACTTCAGCTGCTTGTTTTGTCTTGGCTCCACTGAGAAGTTCCTTCACCTCATGGAGAGTTTTTCTTGGTGTGATTGACTTGTGGCTTCTTCCTCCCCTTTTTTTTTTTCCTTGTCCATTTTTTCCAGTCTTCTATGGTTTGGTCTCGGAGAGGTGGCTGTGAGCTCCCCGGGGCTCCCACACCTCCCGTCTCCTCCGTCAGACACGGCAGCGCTCGCCGCACCGTCCCGGAGGGGAGCCCTTACAGCCTGCCTGTAAACAGGGAGCGCAACCCACCGCTTACCGCGGGCAGGCAGGACCTGTAACGCCTGCGTTCRTTCCCAGACTACTCATATGACCTTGGGCAAATCACTTGACCTTGGGTTTTTTGCCCCTCTGTTCAAACGGGAGGAATGAGACCATCTCTAAAAACAGGCTTTGAGATCTCTAGAGAAGCAGTTCCTGCAACCCACACTCACGGCAAAACCTTCCTTCTGTTTCTTCCTTCCTCTCATCTGTAATTTTCAAGTCAATAATCATTAACCATCTCGCAACGAGCTCCCCCAAGGCAATTAATATCTATTGGGCSCATTCTACAACTGCAAAAACCAAGATGCAAGGTCAGCCACAGCCAGACTAGAAGTTGGAGGCAGTGAGAGTAGGAGAACAGTCCATTTCCCATACCAGCATCCCTGCTTTGACCACCAGACCTTGCCACACTCGGAAAACGTATCAGGGAAAGCCAGATGACAAGCATTGTCCACAGCGCTAATCTTCAGAGAACCATATTAGTGCAATTTGATGTCATGACGCCTTATCTATCATGAGGCAAAGAGTAAGATTAAAGGACTGGAGTAATAAGTGCCTTTTTGTTTGCACTAACCGGGTGAGTATCTGTCTGGAAAACAGAGTCTTTCAATCTAAATTGCTGTCACGTTTGCCATACGGGAGCAGATTGGTCTCAGCACCCTTATTAAAAATACTACTAGCATTCTACAGCGGCGGCTTGAAACACTGCAGCTCTCGGTAACGAGGTTGCAAAGTGGATGTTGAACACCAGATACCAATCACAGCTACCCTGGTGCAAATCCAGAGCAGCTTCCCTGCGGCCAGTGGAGCAAGTTGGATTTACACCAGAACCCAGCCCCGGCGACCTGCCGCATCCCCCACCCTCTCCGTGCCATCCCAGCCGCAGCACGTCCTCTGCTCTCCCCGGCCGGCCGAGCTGCTCTGGCCCTGGCCGGAGCTGCACAGACCGCAGAGGCTGGCACAGCCTGCACGTCGCCAGTCCTGACTCACACCGGCGCAAAGCACAGTCAGAATAAGGTCCTCTCAAGCACGTCACATTTCTGTGAGCTATTTTTCCAGAGCATCCTTGAAATCACTGGGGAGAAAAAAGAAGGGATGTGAAAAAAGGCTAGATTATGAAAAAAAGAGAAAAAGAGAAAGGAAGAGGATGGGGTAGCAGAAATGCAAAACAGAAGGCAAGGAGGAGCACGGGGCAGAGGGTTATCAAAGGCTTTCGTTGTGTGCTTAATGATGCTTTAATCCCCTAATGACATGGAGGCGCATGTGCATGAATATGGAAGGCAGGTACAGCCAGGATCAAACACGCTTGGGCTCTTTGTGTTTTCACCTGAAATACAGCCAAAGCGCACTGTCACATAGCATTTGCTGCCCCTGCCTCTTGCTGCCGCTGCTCTGCCTGGCAGCTACACTGCCACCGCTCCAGCAACGGGGTGAGGAAGGGAAAAGGGGCTGCAAACTTCCGTGRGGAAGAGGATAAGAACCACGACGCCGAGCCGCATCCTCCCGAGACCGCGCAGCTCCGCTGCTAGCAACGAGAGCCCCGCAGAGGGCAGTGGCAAGTTAAAATCCAGCCCGCTCACTCGCTGCCTCCGATGGCACCGACATGTCTCAGCATATAGACTTCCCCGAACACTGACAAAACCAACAACTTTCACTCGGCCCAGGCTGGTTATCTTCTTGCTCAAAGGGAAATCTTTCCTTTTAATTTTCTCTCCTCCCTCCCTGCGTTTGCTTCAGAGGTGAGCTGAGGCCGTTAGTGGAACGTGCTGCGGGGTGCAGGGGGCGATGGGAGAGGGCGACACGGGGCTGGGGAGCTCGGACACACAAAAGCAGAGCTTTTTACTGTGCATTTATTTGCACAGTGCCACGAGTGTGCCGGGGACTTTACAGGAGCAGGAAAATGGAGCTCTGGCCTTTAAGCACTTTGCAACTCAGCAAGGAGAGAGAGGATTAATATGAGCTGGTGCCTTGGAAGGCAGCAGGGAGACAAAGTGCAGGAGGGGGACCTGTATCATCAAGGCACGGAAACAGGAGGGGAGCGCAGGGAACTCGGGGTCAGGAGCTAAGTATTCTCCTGATTTTTAAGCAGCTGGATGTTTTGTTGCATTGCAGTATTCCTTCTCACCTGCTCTACACTCACATTTCCAGCAGGACCAAATCCACTCCCGAGTATAACTCCAGCGAGTTCAGAGGAAAGGGCAGAAATCTGCAAGTTTTTTCCCTTAATTTAAGCTCAGAGCTCTGCAGGACACGAAAGGGTGGTTTATCTTCTCCAGAGCTCCCAAATCATAGGGAAAAAAATGGGACTCTGACAGTGGGGATTTCCATGTCCTGTGTCCTCGAGGACACAAGGTAACGTGGATAACCCAAGGGCGGAGCACAGAGACCCCTGCCCTAAGCGCACACTTCGCAGCGTGGATGAGCATCTTGATGGAGCCGCATCGTTGCACAAGACACAGGGCAAGTCCAACCCCCCCAGACGCTGAGTCCGAGCCGGACCCCTGCCACCACTGTCACCACCGCTACCACTCTGCTGGTGCTCAGCTGAGACAAGCTTTGGCCATGCTGTGCTGTGGCTGCTATCCTGCATTCACACCCACCGTGGCTCTTTTCTGAACAGCTCTGCAAGAGCTCAATTTCAGACCAAATCCACTGTCCACATGCTCACGAAAGGACCTATGAAAAGCTGTCCCAAGCCAGAGCAGAAGTCCCCTGGCCCAGTGGCCTGTCACCAGCAGGCCAACAGCAGATGCCTGGGGAAGAACACAAGAGCAGGACGAGCGTGTTGTGATGCTTAACCCTGAATAATCTCCTGACTTCTGCAATCTGTGACTCAGATTTTCTGAGCCAGCATGGGGACCTCTGCATTTACTGCCCTCAACGTAGTCTTTTCTTCTATGATTTCTCAAGTCACTTTTTGAACTCAGGTAATCTCTTAACAATCTCAAAAGCCTGCAGCAGAGAGTTTCACAGTTTAAAAATGCATTTGTAAGAAGGCAGTTCCTTTGCTTTGCTTTGAAGCTGCCACCAGGGAGCTGCCACCCAGAAATGCCCCGACTTCACCTGCAGCCCAGGGCAAGTTTGATTTCTGGCTGCTTGCAGGAGCAGCGTGGACGTTCAGAGCCAGATCCCAACCCCACCTTTCAGTGTCTTGTGGGTGCAGGCAGTTTTCCCGGGCTGGGTGTACACCCTCTCCTGGAGCTGCTTGGACAGGAATAACCCACTGGCTTCCACTGAAAACCAGTTCAGCAGGAGATGTAAACCACTGCCTGATTTTAACCAGTTGAATTGCCTTGATGTCTTCATGGATGCACTGAAAGCTAAGTCCTCTGGTGTGCGAGGAARGGTGCTGGTGGAGGCCAACGCCAGGGTGAGACCCTTGCACCCCTATTGATCCCTGCCAGCCACTAATCCCATTAGCCCAGAGACGCGGCTGGGCTCTCTGTGCCGAGAGGTGGCATTCGGGCCTGGATTCCTCCTTTTCTCAGGCTTTCTTGGGTGTCCCTTTGCTGTATCAGGACAGGCCCTTCGGCCATCTGCTCTCCTTCTGTGGCTTGGCCATTTCCTCGCTGAGGGGCTCGCTGGCCTTCGGGTGTGCTCCACATACACAAAGTCCTGGGTTTAAATGATGTAAAAGATGAAGAATTTAAAGTGATTGCGAGCTGACTGCAGGCTGCTGGAGCTGGGAAGGGAGCAAGAAGATATTAACATTAATCCATCATCTCCTGGCTTTATTGTCAAACTTGAGCAAAATTGCTCCAGCGAGTCTGATGCTATGGGGGATCCAAAAAATCCTGATCTCTGGTGGTGGCCTGGGCTCTCCCTCATCCTAGCCTTGATGCTGCAGATGAAGATGGCTCCTCTGAAAGGCCCTTTATTACTACTCCCCTGGCCTTCCTCCCCATGCTTTTTTGTCATCTGTTTCTCTCCCATCCTCTCCYTCTTGCTGATGAACGATGGATCTGTCGTCTCCATGTTTCCAGGGTAACAAAAAGAAGTTTCCCTCCAGCCCAGAGGTAGAGCAAACCCATTCTGCCGGAAAATTCAGAAAAAGGATTAAAATTTAAAAAACAGCACATGACCTAGTGCAGCATCTCCTGCTCCTGCCAATTCATCCAAATTGCTTCAAATAAGCAGCAAAKCTGGGGCCACCTGCACGGGATTATTCAGTGGGTCCCTCGTGGCAGCAGAGAGCCAGCGCTCGCCTGCAGTGGACAGAGAGGGTTTTGCTCGTGGAGGCTGCTGGCCGCCAGCGGGTCCGGTGGCTCCCTCTGGATCAGCCTGCGCTGCTTTGACGCTAATGATGCTGGCGGATCCAGACCCAGCCTGGAGAATGGGGGAGAGGGCAGCTTTACTTTTAACAACGATTCTGGATCTCCCAGTCAGCTTCCTTGATCCTGTCCTGCCTGATCTGGCAGCATTAAAGCAGGAGGGACAGCAAGGAAGAACAGACAGAATAACTTATATCCAAGTTAGAGTCCACGTATTCTTCAAGCAAGACGTGGTGTGGGTCGATYGGCTCCCCAAGAACCGAGTGTAACAAAGTTAGCGACCTCCCGTGTCGCTGATGCAACAGCCGGAGATACGATGCTTTGGAGCAAATGACTTTGCAAGACTTAAAGGGTAACAATCTATGCACACAACGTTTCAGGCCATCAAACATATTTCTTCCTGAATAAAACCTACGGGATTTAAGTACCTAAGATCCTTTCTGGAACTGATTCCAAGGCATCCCAGGCGTTAAGCACCTGCATTTCTCAGGCGCTTTTGTCATGCCTCTCACCATAGCACGCTCCCTGCCTGTGAAGGGTTTACATCCCAGCGATAAGACAAGAGCCAATAGCTTGATGCCAACAGATGGAAGCAATAAGCAAGTACAGTGTCTGTAACCAAAATAATAAACAACCACATGTAGAACATTTTCTTCTAGGCTAGCCGAGGAAAGTCCATTAATTCTCCTCTGAAAATACCTGTAACATTTGCAGCGACGATCTGCTGTCACTGTGCACGCTGCTGCCCCACAGCACACATTTGCCTTGGTAATGTGGGCCATCACCCGTTGAATTCTGCCGTTTCCTCCTACCAGCTCATCTGCACGTTGTCCAGGGAAGTAGCAGGTGCTGATTAGTAAGTGGTGGTTTTCCACAGTCCAAGCAGAGCTGGATTTGGGCGAGGACTGGGCAGGATGGGAGGGAAGGAGCCCTGCGCTTTGTTGAGGGGTCGAGAGGATCTTTCTCACCCTGTGGACTGGGCTGGTGAAGCGCCGGTATGAGATGTTGTATTTATAACACTGAGAGTTACACATGAAGCACTACCAAAGCATAATTACTAATAAATGTTTAATTAATAGCTTATGAATGTGTTGATAAGTTCATTAAAATGATGCATGAGCACATGAATATTCCTGAGCAGGCAGGAGTCGGGAAAGTTGCTGCTGGAAAGTGTGTTAACAAGGTGATTATGCAGTTTACATGTGTAGTTTACAGGCGCTCCGCTCACTCCTGTTAGATTAACAGGTTTTGGCCCACTTCGACTGAACGATCTCATTCCAATCTCCTCTTTACAAACCCCTCTCTTCTCCTTAATCTAACAAATGAATGATGTTTCCCAGTTAACAGTAATATCCAGCAGTGTGGACCAAAGCAGATGAGTTAATTGCTATAAGAAGCTTTAACTGCGTTTCCATCCATGGGAATTATCGCTTCTGGAAAAACAAACATTAAAAGCCTCCAGAAACAATAAGCAAGATTCCTGAAGGGTCGACTCCGGCAGCTGCTGATGGGGAGGGGAGAAATAAATAAAGCCAAGTGCTGAGTAACTTTGTCTGCCGAGGCTCTTCCCCTCTTTGCTTTAACTCTAGAGGGCTAAAGCTCAGCCCATTGCACCGCAGCTCTAGAAAAGGCCCTGGGCCACAGTCCTTGCTAACTGCTAGCACTCGCCTTTCATTCCTCCCCTTTCTTTTTGCATCTCAATATAGACAGGCAGACTGGGATGGAGGCACGGTTCTGGACAAATTCAAATGCCTGATTTTGAAGCCTCGAGGAAGCATGTTTCATTTTTTTGCCATCTTTGTGCAAGCTGTTTCTGGCTGGGAGTATGGTCAGGAAAGCCAGGGTAGCAGAAGAGCTGCTCTATCTGATCTCATCTTCTTGAACTAATAATTTCCCTAGTTGTTCATGCTTTTAGATCTGTTCTGTATTCTAACTGATCTATTTTACTGGTATTTCATCCATTCTGGATCCCATCTCATCTCTCCTAATGATTGATAATCCATACTGGATTCTGAGAACAAGTATGGAAAGTCTCTCGTGATGCAACTCAGCCTTGCAAAGTTTTAGTCTGTGTGAGTTAGGTACCTAGACCTGAGTCAAAAATGTGACAGCTACTCCTAAAGTGCTTGGGAAATTTGACCTCCTGTCTACAGCATACTGTTGGGACTGAATCCATCCTAGCTAGATTTAATCAACTTTTTATCCAGGTGTAAAATGGCAGCCTTGTCTGGAGTGGCAGCAGCAGAGAAGCAGAGGGCCTCCTTGGGCAACCCCTGGTACTACAGAGAGGAGCCTCATCGTCACTATAGCAGAGATGAAACACGATATTTGCAGCATTTATCAAGGCGAGACTGTAGCTGTGGTCCTTTGGTCCTTCCACAACACAAACTGAGGGAGGCAAGAGTCTGCTCATCTCTGCAGGTGCCAAAAGACATCAGGCGGCCTTAGAGACATTTCCAATCCGCCCATGAGCAAAGTGAACCACTCCCAGTCCTCTCCTCTTCATGCTCTGCTAACTAGGCTGGGTACTTAGCGCAGGGCTAGCAAAACTCTCTGCGGAGTGAAGAATAATGAAAAACCCAGCTTGTGACCAAGACGGCTCCAATTATTTCACAGTCGAATTCGGAATAATTCCCCCTGCCTTACCCAGTGCAGAGCCCGGGATCTGCTCATGGGGGTGCCCGGAGATGCCACCCTGCCTCTCCTCCYGCGGCAGGTCTTCCCCCACCGCGCGCCAGGCATGTCGCGCGCCCGCGCCATCTGCTCAGCGCCAGACTTGCATCCCACGCAGCAAGGCAGGGCGCCGCATGCCGAGCACACATCCTCAGGGGACTCCGCAGCTCGGAGCAGGGCTCCGGGGGCAGCTCCTGGCTAACACGGACGCTACCTCGCCAGCCGGTTTCTCCATAGGTACCTGTGTTTGTACCTCCTCACCCAAAGTTGGTTGCGATTGCAACCTTCCAGGGCTTGAAGTCATGGCACTACCGGGTACAGTGTGCTTTCACATCAGCAGTGCATCCATCAGCTTCACCCTCCCTCCTACTGTACCGCCTTTCAGGTGCTTTGAACACAAAAACCATCTATACACTAAGCATCACTCTCCTTAACATGGCGCGTCTTGTCCCGCAAAGGATGCTCTGGCTCTTGCAAATATTTTGTGCAGACAGAGGGAAAAAAACAGTCTCATTGTTATATAAATAAAACCAGTGAGTTACCCGAGAAAAACCTCTAATGAGGCCACAAGGGGTGAAAAGCCACCGCTGCAACTGGTGACCTTTCCTTGTCTCCAAAACAACATTTGCAAGATAGAGATACACACCACTGGTTGTTTATAAAGAGATTGAGGATTTTTGCTTGCAGACAGATCCTGGCTTCTGACTTTTGCTACTGCCCGCAACCTCATTGCAACAGTGACTCGCTGATAATGACTTGCAGCCTTGCAAGGGATTTTACTGAAAGTCTGCAGGAAAAGAAAAGTCCTTTCTGAAGCCAGAGAACAGGACAGAAGGTTGGAAACATTTAATTTTATAACAGCAATCAGTGGGCAAGAAGGGTCTGCAGCTTGGTAAACAAGCAATAAAAAGCCCAGGGCCAAACCTGCTTTGCCCCAAGAAAAGGGATTGGGGGCAGCAGGTGAAAAGCTGCTGAGATGCTGCTGAGGAGCAGCTCCAGGCAGCGAGGACTGAAGGAGCTCGCGCACCCGAGGAGGCCGAGACGGGGACGCGTCCGGCTCCCGTGGGCACGGCAGTCGCAGCCTGTGGCCTTCTGGCCCTGAGAGACGGGCAGACGCACGGGCCTGGCTGGCATCTCGGGCCAGCCCTAATAACCACCAGGAGCAACACACACGCTTGGCCTGACGGGTGCGAGACGAGCTCCGTCCAAGAGCTGCGGCTCCTCTGCCCAAACTTCCCTCCCTGGCAACGGAGCCTCCCTCCGACTCAGTTTGCCCCAGCCAGAGCATCGGCTCCAAGGGTCGCTCCGGGGGGGGTGGYGTATGTGTGTGACGAGCCTGTTTTTATACCCAACCCCTTGTGTGCGCATGCACACACGCACACGCACGCCCACCCATTGAGCTGCTCTTCGCCTCTCACCTCGGTCCCGTTGTAAACGAGGAGGAGGTTAACCCATCAGCCGTCAGCGAAGCAGCAACATCTTTCTCCTTGACATTCAGGCGATTGCAAGGCTCCTTGTAGGGTCAAGCACAGCGGCTTTTAACTAATGCAGCGCGTTTGTTATTGCGTTGGCATTTAAGGGCTGGCTGCGAGAGGACAAGCGAGCAGGGCCCCAGCGCTCTGTGTTCCTTATAACGGGGTGCCTGGGAGCCGCTTGCAGACACGACACAACACCGGCCCAGTCCCCGACCGACGCAGCCCCACGTGTGCACCCGTCCCACCGCTCACGCTCCCTCCTTCACACCCCAGCCGTACCTCAGYGCCCGTCACTGCTCCTGAGCGCATCCTGGCACGGATGTGCCCAGCCCCAGCGAGGCGCGTGTCCGTCCCCGTCCTGGTGTGCTCCTGCGCTACAGAAAGCGGGACCCCAACGCTGCGGCTGACTGGGCGCCTCTCACCGCCCGGGAGATGGGAAGAGGTGGGTTTATGCACCGAGTCTGGGCTATTACACAGATCCGTTCAGATCTCCCAAAACTCCCTTCAATAGAGGGACCTCCYGTCCACCCCCATGTGCCCCAGCCATGTCCCTACCATGGGAGGAGACGTCCTGTGGAGCCGTGCTCGGGACCCTCACCACYGCTGGGCTGCGGACGAGCAGAGGGGCAGCAGCCACCTTGCCGACTCTAAACCGAGCATTTTGGAGGACCTGGTTTGAATTTTCAGGCTGCTGATGCATTGCCAGGAGCTGTCACTTCCGCTTGGATCCATCACCTTGAGTGGCAGGTTAGCAGGCGGTGCCACACCTCCGCCGGGGACCCCGAAGCAGGGATGGGGAAGGGGAGCCGGAAAGGCACGTGACCTGCCGATGCCGTCACCCTGCTGCCATTTGTCAGGGCAGAGCGTTTTATTGCTGAGGGCCCCGTGACACGTCACGATAAGGCCAGCAAGGGCGTGGGGATGCGGCCAGCGTTCACAGTCCGGGGCYGGCACATCTGTCCCCTTCCCAAGGTGCAGTTTCTTGCAGCATACCTGGGACCCTGCGCCAGAGCTGCGGCCTTGAGCAGCCCAGTTTTCRGGTGCTCTCTGAGGTCCAGTGTTGTGTGCCTTTGGCACTGCTGCAAAACGTGTTTGGGGGGGTCCGGGCTCTTGCAGAGCAGGAGAATTTTTCCTCRGTCGTGTGCTGAACTGGTGCACCAGGAGCACCTAGGAGCTGCTCAGAGCTTCTCTCCTTCTCCCCCACATCATCCCCCTGCAACCCTGAGTGGTACCAGAGGAAGAGCAGGGGAGAGAGGGGGAAAGCAGGGAGATGCTGAGGCCGGCCGCACTCACCACCCGGTCCAGAGGCCCCTCGCCCCCCGAGCTGGTGTCGGTCAGGCACGGATTTTGCCAGCTGAGGATATGATCTTCCACTCTGTTTATTCCTCCTTGCATCTACGCAGGTAAAGCTGGCATCGGCTTCGTGCGAGCTTTGGTTTGAAGACTGGCAAACACAAGTCAGACGTCTCGGCCCTGGCGAAGCCACTGGCGAGACGACCCCGTTCAGCCYGGGAGCTCGGCCTGTTCGACAGCCACGGACTGCAGCTGCCACGGAGCCGCTCGGCTGTTTTGTGCTGGTGACGCGATGGCAGGACGATCTCCGTCTCACTGCCACCAGCAGCTCAGAAAGGCTCAGGTAGGAACGACGAGGCGCAGAGCTGCCAGCTCCAACCACCGGAGCAGGGACGGAGAGCTTGGCCGCCTGCCTAAAACCCTCTCCCCTCTTGAGATCACCCTGCTCTCAATTTCCAGCCCTGTTTGCACAGGCCTGTCCTGCAGTGAGGCAACACCCTAAGGACTAAGCAGCCCAGCTCAGGGGAGCGGTGAGTAAAGCAAACTGCCAAAGAACGAGGGGAGAAAACGGGGAGGTGATTTTTCACCCTCCCCACACCAGCGGGCTGAAGGCGCCGCGCGYGGACGCGAGCGAGTGAGCGGGGACATCCGTAACGCAGACAGCTGAGCTGCCGTGCGGTGCTGCGCCGGGCTCCCTTTGCAGCAGAGAGAAACAAAAGCGATCCTGCGCGACGGGCCTGACGGGCCTCYGGACCGCGAGTGCGCGGAATAAACGGAGGCTGATTTTTGAGGAAAGCAGAGGAGCTGCCAGGCTGCAACGCACACCTTTGCCAGCAACACCCCCCTTCTCACCCTTGCTAGGACTCGGTCACATACAAAGGGCAACCAGGCCAAAACCAGCGAATCTAGTCCCGATTTACACCATGACAAGAACAGAGAATTTTGGCCCAGGTCGTTTGGTCATTTGTGTTTTTTTTTCTTTTTTTTCAAAAGCAATTAATTAGCCTTGGTTTACAGCAACTTCCCTTCCAGCAAAAATCAGGCCTCGCTGCAACAGCAGCCCTAATTGCTATGTCAGATATTTCGTAGCCCCATTCATTCCCCAGCACCAGCAACTATTGTTATAAATTCATAAAGCCTGGACACATCCCGTATTTAAGAATGAAAGCGCAGAGAGAGGGAGTGTGACGCCRCCTTAAAGGCACAGGAGATCTCAGAGCTACTGGCAGGACCCCAAGGCTCTGATCTCCCTCCCTGCCTCCCAACAACAACAACAACCTGTGGGGCTGGAGGTATTTCTAAATGCAGCTGCCTAAAAAYGGATCCATTCAGAATTACAAGGTATTTTTAGAGCATAAAAGAGAGAGCAGATATAAATAAGTCTTCATTCCTGCTGCAATCCAATTGGTTTCATCAGTTACATCACTGATAGGTTTGATCCATGTGATACGAACGCAGCTTTTATTACAGAGTGAGCATGCAAAGAAAATAGGTGCGCGCTAGGGGATATATATATATATATATATACACACACACACACATATACACACACACTTTCACCCCCTCCCTTTCTTTCTATTTAAAAAAAATGCTGCCTGAATCATTTTCACAAATAAGACAGACCCCGTATTTTGCTGGCAAAACGATTATGGCTGTCAGATMTGATGGACGCAGTGTCTCCAATGAATAATTCATGCAGGCTAATTATAAGCTGGCAGATTTCTGGCACCGTGGCACACAAGGGCTTGCGATCCCAGTTATCCGTGACCGAGCTGATCCTCCCCAGTTCCTGAGACACCAGAGCAGAGGGACAAAGCGGAACCACCACTGTTTCACAAACTGACCATTACATGTGAAATGAGTTAAGTGGGGACTCAGCCCTGATCCTAGGAAGTACTGCATGCTACAGCATGACCCCAAAGCCACGAAGTTTGTGTGCTCCAGACTGCCCTCCCGGTCTCTACGGATTTGGTGAAGATAATCCTTATTTAAAACAACCACATGGGGTCTGCCCGTTGCCCCAGCCAACCTACTACCGTATCTCCAGCAGTGGACAACAGCAGATGTCCAAGGAAAGACACAAAATTAGGGACAGCAGTTAAAAGCCAGAGCCTGGGCTACCTCTGCTTAACAGCACTGCTTCTCGCATCTCTCCTGTGCCTTTCCCTTTTGTGAGTCCCAGTAGCGAGAAATAATGCGACTCCTCCCTTCCCCTCCCCTGCAGCCAGGGATAAACAGAGCCTCTAACAGACAGCAGAGGAGACTGGATTTCTCAGAGCAGCAGCAGATGCGCTTGGAGGGTACGAGAGGCCCCGATCCAGCCCCTGCTATTTGGAAAAGCTCGGAGGCACATGCCGAACCTCCACCAAAGTCTGCTGCTGCAGGYGTGAAGCGAAGGGCACCTGAAAGCGCTTTGCTGTATCACAGTCCTGGTGGAGAACAGCGGGGAAGAGAAGGGCTACGGGAAGAGAGGACGCAGCGATCAGCCGCACCACCTTGGCTCGGACGCAAAGCCACCGAGCCAGTCCAGCCTGTGAGCAGTGGGACGGGGCTGGACGTGGAGGCTCAGTGTTGCCTGGGACTGGTTTTCCCAGCAGCATTTCGGGCGTGTGAGGCCTCCTGCCCCTCTTTGGCACTTTTCTGAAAGCCCGCTGAGAGCTGTACCCCTGGCTTCAGCCACCTGCTTTTCTTTGAGGCTTTGGGGACTTCCCAGGACTTTTATTCACCCATCGATCACTGGCTAGAGAATAAAGTGTTACAGGCACAACCAAGGGTCAAAAGAGGATCCCTGGTCAAAGTCCCCTCCTCAGCAGGAGTTAAATATGGCATCAAACTCCACCGCCAAGCACACCGCCTCTCTGAGTCTCCATGTCCATGGCTGGAGCTCGCCTCCGAACAAACCAGAGGCCGAAACTCCCAGGCTTCGACTGGAGCTTTCAGACAAATTTCCAGGCTCTGCCTCACACAGGAAACCTGGGCCGAAGACGGTGGATAGTGAAGATCAGAAAATTCATGACCACAAACTCAGTGTCCGAGAGAAACATCCAAGGCGAATTTCTTCAAGACATCTCTACTCCATTAACTTCTACCCAGTAATATCAGACTCAACGCTGTTAGCACTGGCCACTTAGAGGGGCGGTTCACAGCTCATTGGCTCAAACCGAAGCCGTCCTGAGCTTCACTGGATATTTCATTACAGCTCACCACGGAGTCCGTTATTACTGGTGAAAGCAGGACACACCTAAAGGAAAGCGAAGCCCCAGCGCGAAGCCCTGCCTACCCCCGGCTCATGACAGTGCCAATTCCCACCGAAACCAAAACTCCCCGCGGCGACTCTCAGTGTTTGAAACACGGCTCCGATTTCCCAGGGTCTGGAGGCACCGTGCACCTGTTCAGACCGTGCATGTCACTGCCAGACTGGGGGGCCAAGAGCAGACCTCAAAATCCGGCGCGTGCCGGGAATGTCTGAGGCAGAGCGAGTCATATCACACACCCATCCCTGGCTGGCTCCTGTCTAAATAAAAGGTTACGAGCACGAGAATGAATGTCGCTGCTAAGGCCAGGCCTGGTGAATAGCCTTATGCAGGCATTYGCTCCAAAACCATTCATATTCCTCCAAGCAGAAAGGTAACAGGGATTGTGCAGCAATAACAGATCGTCAGCTGACGGGAGCTTTCAAGGTTTGTCTCTTCACTCAACACATGCTATAAAAATTACCCCCCAGAGTCTTTTCTTTCTCTTTCCTTTTCCTCCTGACATCCTGTAGACATAAAGGCTCTCCCTGCGAGGAGGCTCTTTCCTCGGCGAGCTCCAAGCTCAGTGACATTCTTCAGGGTGCCCTGGAGCACGGGGCCTCTGTGTGCGCCTGCCTCTCTGGTGTGAATTTAAAGATCAAGAGTCAGTCATTTACAAAAATAGCGAGGCCGTGTTTTCTCCTTCCTGCCCGAGTCTCTTCCCACGTCTAAAGAAAGGGGGAGCTTCGCAGATTGAGAGGCGAGCGAGCTGCGTGCACGCTCGGGCGAGGGGCAGAGCATGCACGTCAAGATAATTGCAATGCAGAGAAGACAGACACGGCTGATGATGTGCATAAATCCCCCTTGTCTATAAGCTGCCTTCTCCACCCTACGCTTCCCTCTGCAGTTTTAATGCCTTGTTTCAACCTTTGGATCGTATTAAAATATTAATGCTAACGTTTTATTATAATTTTATATTCCATGTTTAATATTTTAATACAATCAAAAGCCCAAATGAAATCTTCCAACTTTATCGGGTGAAATGATTATGCACAATTGAAACAAAACAATCCACCAGGGCCAGGAAGATGTTTTCCTGCAATTTTCTTTCCTGAGGTGTTTACCAAATTCCATACCTGGGCTCTGACAGGAGGAGCCTCCCCCTCCAAAGTTTGAGGAATTCAATTGCATTGAGCATTCAAGTGCCTCCAGCTGAGCCAMACATCCGTGATGGGGCCCAAGAATCCTCCTCTTGCTGTGACATGTGGTGTGTTTCTATGCACAGACCTGGATGGAGTGGAGACATCAAGGTAGATGGAAAGCCGAGACACCAGGATTCACAGCCCTGCGTCCCCTCGGAGCCCTCGTGCCATACGCCCTGAGCTTTTCCACCCCAACTCCACCATCCCACAGCATGGAGACCCCTGCTCAGCCTCCCCAAAGGGCCAGGATAACACACTGAAGGCTGCGGTGTCGCTCTGCTATGACGATGGAGGGGACCAGGTGAGCCCCTATGCAAATGAAGACCAAGGACACTCTACGCCGCTATCCCTCCGCTCACACCACTTTTGAAATCCCCCGGGGGTCCCACGCGCCTGTGACCACCCCCTCTGTTTTACGCTGTGAGAAGGCTGCAAATGCTTCCAAATAATTTTTCAATTTAAGGCAGATTAAGAGCAAAATTCTAGTGGGACTAATAGTGTGTAATCTTCTTTACATTTCTCCTCTTGCTTTATGAAGAACAGTTCACTGCAATGGCGTATTTCACACTCTGATGCTGATATTTCAATTTCCTGCTTAAGTTACAATAAAAACTGCCCACATTGCTGATGCTCCTGTGAAGAATAATTTATGTTGATTGACGTTATTTAATTCCCTCTGGATGCAGCTAATGATTAAGAGATGCCAGGAAATTTAAAAGCACGTCCTACCTGCGGACTCCTCTAAGCTCCTTTGGAAGGCTTTGAAAAGCTTCCAATTTCAAGCACAAAACACTGCCACTGATCTCTCAGCACCTTCCTCATCTTCCCTCTCTTCCTCCCCTAYTCCTTCCCCAGCCCAAAGAAAGACAGAATTAAATGACTGAGCTTGATCAAGGCCTGGGGAATTGAGTTCGCGGCAGCGGAGCATGGCTGGAGGACGCTCACTCTCCTGCAGCTCGTGGGAGGGCAGCTGGCTGAAGGAGACCCCGCCTGGGTCCCCGCGCAGGGCTTTGGGACAACTGACGGTTTGACGAAGCTGAAAAGGCCACGATATATTATATTGGGTCCTTTTGCCAAAATAGCCAACACCGATTGTATTTGGCAAAAGAGCTGTCTTCCTGTCTTCTGGGGGTAGGAACTCCATGAGGGCGCTTTGCTAGACAAGCAAAGCATCTGTAGTTTAGATTCACCCTTATTCCGGACTAAATTCAGCTCCACAGGCTGCTAATACAGCATCTCAACAGCAGAATTATCCATCCAGAATAACCAAGCGGGGGGATTTCCCTGCTGCGGACACAATCTTATGGGCACTTCACAAGGCAGTAAGGGAAGAGGAAAAGGGAATTGGTCCCCGGAGCTCTCAAATTTTGGCAGATCCAGAGCCCATCCCCGGGGAGCTGCAGCCAGGACTGCTGAAACTCAGAGGGTTAAAACAACCCCAAGCAAGAGAAAACTGAACATCGTTTCAAAATGCTGAGAAATCTTCTCATCAAAATAATGTCAGAGCCTGTCACAGCGGAGGGAAAACAAACGCAAGCTACATGATGGTTCTGCATGAAATGTAAAACGCTGTTTAGTTAAAACAAAACTTTCAAAGCACCTGAATGGGGGAAGGCGGGGGGGAGAAGCAGAGGCAGAAAGCACTCCGCTCTCAAAGCTTAAAAGATATTTAAATGGAGAAACCTGTTGAGGCATGCAGAGCCCTGTCTGTCTGCAGCGTGCGCCGCTCGCAGCGCCGTGAGTGGTAATTACTGCCAGTCCAKGAGACAGGAGCCCCTTTGCCCCGCGCTCACCAGCCTCCCGCCCGCGCCTCAGCACCCCCTGCCCCTGCCCCAGCAGCCGCGGGACGATGGGAGCGGAGGGACGAGCCTTCATTAAGCAGCCCAGTGGGGAAAGCAAAAGAAGGAGAAGGTGCCAAGCGGGACCCTGGCGAACTGTTGYGAACGAGGTGTTGGACCGCGGCCCCCAGCCCTGGTCCCTGCAAGCACAATTGCTGCCCCCAGGTATTTCACTCCTTCCCGTGGGCCTTGCTCCCCGCGCCAGGAAGCGAAACGCTTTCTGCAAGGACGCACAGACAACCCCGCAAAAGCCAGGGGGGAAACGTGGATTTCGGCACGCCAACACACCGCTGTCCCCTTGCCGCTACACCACTCCGGCTGCGTTTCCAGCTCCRTTTCCCTGAGAGCCCTTCTCTCACATCAGCGCAACCTCCTCCTCCCTGCCTRTCCGTGAAATGGATCCCTTTAACGCGGAATAGCAGATAACAACTGCCAAAAAGGCCACCAACTTTGAAGACAATGACAGAAACCATGGTTAAGGAAAGAAAAAGGATCCRTTTAAACCTGTGGAAGATCAGCATACCTGCAGAAAGAGACTTTCACGGACAGGTCTTTAATCTTTCCCGCTTCCAGCCCTTAATAGCAGAACCTGATTCGAAGACTCGGTGATTGATTTCCAACCCAGACGCAAAGTGACAGGCTCATTTTCGAGTATTGCACAGCTATAATTCCATGTTTTATTTGTTATTATTTTAACCTGCTGATGGAGTGGGGCTGTATTCAAGGTAGCGGGTAACAACTCTGGCCCGAGGCATTATTTAGAGTTAGGTGTTTAAAGCGAGAGCCTCGTGCCTCTTGATATTTATGAAGAAGATGTGCCTGTAGCTGCAGTGCTCGTATCTTATTTGTTTGTTGTTCAAACAAAGGATCAGGAAATTGGATGCTGTTTCTAGCGAGTGATATCATCTCAACGGTTAAGGGAAGGCCGCTGGTCTTTACACGTTTCTCCAGCGGAGCAATGAGGAGAGGTGCCTCAATTCAAGGTGGATGAGTCACCTTGGAAAGTGCTTCAGCTCTGTAAACAGGAAAAGGCCCCGCTCCATAAACCCATGGGACAGAACATAAATTTGCAGGAAATTGGGGCTCTGAGCAGAGTCCCTGGGGTTGTCAGGTCCAGCCCTGCTGCCCATCACCAGCCCTGTGCTGGAAGATGTCTGTCTTCAAACCTTCCCTTCCACACTCTCCTCCTATGCTTCACTCTCCTGATTTGTAGGGTTTTCCCTGTTGCCTACCTTAATTTCCCCTTTTCCAAATTAAGAGTTCTTGCCTTGACTGCTGTAGAGAACAGCACGCAGCATTTTTTCCACTTAAAATAAGATTCTTGGACAAAAAAACCTTCCAAACAGCTTCATTGTCAGCCCTAATCCCACTGGAGATTGGAAGATCCTGATGTGGTTGACAGGGCTTTTGTGGGATTAGGGCACGCTCATGCAGCCAAAGCAAAGAGTGACACCGGGTCGCCCCGTTCTGCCTCRGCCCCCTCCCAGCCGCCCCGCAGCCGTGCCCGGGCGGGTTGAACCTCAGTAACTTCCCTTGCCTTGCAGCACGGCTGCGCGGGGGAGACGCAACTTCCCGCACTCTATGAACTCACCTATCAGCTCCTAAATCGCTCTGGCAGCTTGGAGAATTTGAGTGAGACTGAGAAACTGAGCCTGCCGCAGCAGCAGAAGCCGAGGAACAGACTACTTGCTCAAGCAATGAAGTTTAACCTCTGCCATGCTCCTGTACAGAGCACGGCCGGAGAGCGGCGGCATTCCTGCTCACGACAGGAGAGGAGCCGCAAGCGGCGATTTCTGGATGCTGCCCAGGTAGCRAGTCAGCTCTGCATTAGACACCGAACAGAGAATTTCTTCGACAGCCTGACAGTCTAGGTTGAGATGCTGAACCTAYCTACAAAGTCTTCGGTGCCGGTATTCCAGTTTCTCATTAATTGCTTAGACGATCAAAAGCTGCCTGCCCACAAAAAGYTATGAGCTCTGTAGGGCGAACCAACAGACCTCAGACCAGTGGATTAAGTGAAGGCAATTTGAAGCTGATCCAGCGTTATCTGCTCCTTAAAGATCTCTCATTTTCTAGTCTTTTGCTCGCTAAGCCCTGGTCAGCAAGCRCCTGGCGTGCCAGGAACCTGTGCTGAATACAACACGAAAGACCCTGACACCGTCCCTGTGCCAGCCGGTGACTCAACAGATGTGCAAAATTTGGTGCTCAGGCCTSCAGCCCCGGTCCTGTGCCGGGCACCCCGAGGGCTAGCGTGACTCAGAGCGCACAGCGCGAGACGTACAGCTATTCCACAATCTGCCAGTTTGCCAATCCAAGAATGAAAGGGGACGAATTAAATATATATCCCACCCAAGCTGCTACCATTCCTATTTTGCCAGGGTGTTATTCATAAAAACAGTCTCCGGCGCCAGCTCTGGTTCCCAGCCAGGGCTGCAAACTAATGAAATTGCCTTTTATACCAAGCGTGTGAACAAGCCTCCTCTGACTGCAGGAGGGGGCCACACTCCTCGCTGTCATCCTTCTGGGGGTGGTGGGAGCCAGGGCATTATGGACTCGACCGCAAATGGGACACTGATTGAGGGATGGGCTAAAATTGCTGGAGCAGCTCTGAATCCTTTCCAAGAGGAGACTGCAACAATGAGGAGCGCGAGGGAGCCAGCGCAGCCCTCGCCCCCCCTGCAGCCAGTCAACTGGCCCAGAGGGGYGGAAGGACAAGGAAAAGTAGGGAATTAACTACACAGCATCCTTGGGGAGCAATAACCTCCTGTCACTGCGCAGAGGCATTCGGGTCTCTCTCATCCTCGATGGGTTTTCTCCCACCCTCCTCCCCACCGCTGGTGCAGCGAGTGACAAGTCTTATGTTAACATGAGTGATAACAAGCGAGTGGGCGTATGGTGAAGCTCTGCTCCCCCCGTGACGTCCCTTCGTGTTAGCGCGCACAGGAAAACAGGGAGCCCTCTGCAAGGCACGGGGGATCAGATCAACAAGCCTCATCGGTCGCAGCAGTCACCCCGCATAGCCGGGATCCTCCCTCCCTCCCTGCCAGCGGCCGGCAGAGAGTTAGCGGAGCGCTGGGGGGAGGCGGTGGGACCCTGCGCTGGCTCTCCCCGCTGGTGCTGGGGTTACGCGGTGCCAGTGTGGCTGCTCAGCGGCACGGCCGCCTGCCAGCCCAGTGGCTGCGTTGGCCCTGGYTGCAGAATCCATCTGCCAATCTGCCAGCCCGCAGAGCGCCCTGTCGTGTGCGTTAGCCACAATCCCAGCACGTCACTGCTGCCCCGAGCCCAGGGACCAGGCAGGTACCTATAAGAAGCCGAGATCTCCCTGGAACGGAGAGGGAAATMCCTCCCGTGGCACAGTCACAAGAGCTTGGGCACTTCCGCTCATTGTGGATGTAATCCTGAAGTCATCTGCTTCAAAACGAAGTGCCGAGGCTACCTTTGAAGCACTATGTCCTTTACTGGATCAGACCTGCAACCCCCCTGCGCTTCAGTTTTGCACTGTAGAAAAYGGAGCTGACAGCCCTTAGCGCTGGGAGGACAAGTATGTCAAGCCAGAGGTGTTCGTCCACCACAGTGATGGGGCTACCAGAGAAGTAAAATGGCAGGAGGGGAGCAGGGACTGATGCAGGTGTGACTGATCTGCAGCTGCTCATCGGAGAGGCAGGCATTGCAGCCTCCTCCTCCTCCTCCCAGCCCCAGAGCTGCGTGCAAACCCGATGCAAAGCTGCACAGCACGCCCAGCCCGGCGCTTACACCCAGCACCCTGCTTCTCCCTCTGCAAAGCTGGGTCAGCCTTGCTTCGCCAAACGTGGCCCTCTTGTGTTCACAAGAGAAATCTAGAGAAACCGTCAACAACTGCTCTTGAATACGGGAGAGGGTTATTGGAAAAGTGATTTTTCCAGACCCTAAACTCCATTCCCTTGGCTCAGGGAGCCACAAGCAGCATCCTACAGGCATCTGCCCGAAGTCCCGCAAGAYGTGAGCATCACAAAGATTTCTGGCTTCTCTCCCACCCCACCTCCCTCTCTTTCAGAGGCAAAGACTCCTTAGGGGTTTGCAGATCTAAACGTGCAACACTTGGAAGAAAKAAACCCCAAGTGCTATTTGAAGGATAGAGAGGAAGACAGGCAGCAAAGACTAAAGATCAGTTTGGTGTCACTCTGTGCCTGTGTGTATGTACGCACAGGCGTGTGCGTATTGCCACACGCACACACACAGGGAGTCTGCAACACAGCTCAGATGTACAGAAATGAAACGAGCAGTCGTTTATACGAGAGTTTCCATAGAGACCAAGTTTGGAAAGAATTAAGGTGGAACGATTATGTATGTTCTGAAGGGCTCGAGATAAAAATAACCTTGCTAAGTGYTGCATGGACTAATTAGATGATGATCCTTGACTTCAAGCTCTCCTCGCTGATACAGTCAAGCCGGGCTCCCGCTCGCTGGCACATTATCAGACCCAGCTAGGGCACAACAGAGAACGAAGTGCCTGAAACAGCAGCAGCGATGCAGAGCCCCAGCACCATTTCCCCGGCAGGCTGTTGCGCTCCTCAGAGGAGCGTCACCAGGCACCACTCTGCCAGCTCAGGCAGAAGCAACGCGCCTCCGGCCTTTCCGCAGTCAGACCTGCTGTCACTAACATCCAAGCAAAATGCTCTGGGTCACAACAGAGGGCTTTTGCTGAGGCTTTGCAAAGTAAGAAACAACCCCGCCAGGAGCGGTGGTGGATTCCCACCAGCCGTGGCAAGGACGGACTGCCCCAGAGCTAACACAGTTCATTGAGACCAGCACGGGAGCATCTCTCCCATTGCAGCATGTGCTCTCCAGCCTCCGGCAAGGCTGTCTGACCTCCCAGAACTTTTGGGAACCCCGGAGGTACAAGGGATTATGACAGACAGGGGTAGGGAGAGGGACAAGGAGAGACATTGTGTGATCATTACTAACCCCCATGAGAAATACTGGGACATCTATCTGGCATTGCTTTCATATCCAGGTGCAAATGAAAAACAAAATATGAGGAAAGGGAAGAACTAAGCTAAAGAAAGGATGGGAGGTTCTCTGACAGCATGTCCCACCCTGTGTTAGGATACAACAATTGCTCAGTCTTGGCCAACCCTTTAATCCTTTGCAGACTGGATGCTTTTTTTGTTTCTTATAAAAAATACAGTTTGGGGGCAAATCAACAAAAACTGCTCATGCACTTGGGTCAAACTGGCGATATGGGAAAAATCCTCTTTTGAAGAACTCGGAACAAAATCTTCTCAACGCTGTATTTCAAAAACAGGCATTTTGTTTGGAACTGCAATAACAGGGTAAAGGCATCCAAGAAAGCAACAGAAAGTTTTGCTTTGGTGTGGAACAAATACAACTCATTGAGTCCAATTACTGCTACTTCTGCTTTGATGAGGGATAATGGAAAAAACTGTGTTTCAGGTGGCCTCCCCCCAAAGACCTCACTCCCCAGTTTCCTCYGGTTAAAGCCATGAAACAAATTAGAGCTGTCTTGCTCAGCTCTAGTCCTTAGCCAGAAGAGCAATTTCAGCGCTGCCCTCAGCCCAGCTGTCTCGCAGTCTGGCTATCTAACAAGCCACAGTGACTCCCAATATTTTTTTTCCTAAAGCAAATTCCTAATGATGGTTATGAAAACCTCCTTATGGTTTYCCAGCTGATGCAAATGTAACAGGCCGTGATTCACACACGAGCATTTCTAAAAGCAATCTCTGATTTTGGGGGCTGTGTGTGGGTCTCTTCTGAATGACACAGATGGGTTTCAGAGACTAGGAACACGCCACCTTCCCAACCGCATCCCCTGCTTCGCACCTGACTGCTGCTTCAACGCACTCGCCGACACTGTCTGTGTCACCAGCGCTGCCGCGTTTCCTCTTGGAGGGCTCTCATCCAAGGATTGAGGGGAAAAAAATCCCCTTCCCTCTTTAGCTTCTGGGCTCTGACAGACAGTGGCAAGTGATAGTAAAGATGAAGGGCTCCAGACCCACTGTAATTTAAGAAAGAGGGGATACAGATAAAGAACAGATTTATTAATGAGCTTGCTCCTGGAACACGCTTTTCAGAAAGGATGGAGGCTTCTGCCTCTGCATCCCACTGCAAGAGGTCAGGGAGTGAATTATTAAGGGAGCATTCTCCCCCCTGCACAGAGCAATTCCCTGCAACCTCACCTCTCCGTCTGAAGGACTGCAGCATCTCCTCCCTAAGTGTCTTTAATACGGAGGCCAGATACTGTTCTTGGCAATGGTAATGTAAGTCGGGTGTAGCATCATCGATTTCTGAGTGCGACTCGTGCTTTCCTTGGGTGCAAATGACAAAATACTCAAGCATCTATTTCTGCTTCCCACGGCACCCCCTACAAAAGATCAATCCTGCCCGAGTAAAATAGAGAGCTGCAATGGCTTGAATTTAATTCAAGCAGACAGCGTGCTCCTCTCTGCAAACAGTGCCAGGGCTCTGGCATCTGCAAAGGTTCGATGTTACGCAGTAAACCTGAGTCAGGCCCACAAAGACACGATCGATGAGGGCAGGAATTGGGAGGCAGGACATGTCTGGCAGACTACATGGGCCTGGAGTGTCCTGTGTTGCTCTCTGTCAGCACAAGGTGGAGGGGATGTAATGTGATTTGACATGAGCAGCAGGAATACAACTTTTCTCCTTTTAAAACAGCAAGTTTCCAACTCATCACCTGTTCTCAATTCAGCCAGAGAATTGCCAAATAGATTTATTTTTAGCCTGGTCTCCTATCAAACCAGTTTTCAGTGATCAGCATGTGTGCATCTGTATCCCTTCCCTTTTTTCTTATCTCCCTGCAATTTTGAACTCACTGCCCAAGCCAAGTCTAATCTGATACAGAGGCAGAGGTCTCAGAGAGGTTAAACCCTAACTGATACCGCAAAAACAGATAGTTGAGCAGTGGTGAGAGACATTATATGGAAGAGAAAATCTGAAATGTCAACTCAGTCCTTACTACACACCAGAGAAGCCACGCCAGAAGGGACCTGCGTTAGCCCTTTGAGCCAGAGAGCACCTTGAAAGCAGGCTTTCCCTGAGCTGCACGCAGACCAGACACTGAATTCGGCTAGGTTTGTACCAACACACGAGCGTGGCCTACCAGCCTGAGGTCAAGAGTCTGCAGTACAATTCGGAACGAGCTTCCAACTATTGCACCCCAAACCCAAGCCTTGGTCTCACCTTCTTATGCCTCTTTATCCTGCTGCGGTGCCCCAGAGCCACAGGCAGAGGAGCCCCCGCGCTGGGTGCCGCACAAACACAACCGTCACAGGCTGCCTCAACTCGCTCACCGTCACGTCCGACACCAACGTCAGCAGGAATTTGCCTGACTCTCCCCACTGCGCCACAGCTTGGCCTTTTCTCAGCAATTATCTCCTGCAAGGGAAGCAGCAGCTTGGTGTTCAGCTGTCAATACACGTGAAGGAGCCCTGACCCCCCCTTCCTCCCCACTCCGGGAAGATTAGCACCAGCTGCTGCAGGTGTTGCCAGGGCTCCGGGGGAAAGAGTACAAGAAAAATCCTCCTCTTGAAGGTCACCAGCCCCAAACTGCCATGCGAAAGAGTGGGCAGAGCACACCAAAGATTAATGGCACTTCAAGGTTTAGATCTGTCTGGGCTGGGAGGGTCCGTGGAGAAAGCCAATAAAGGCTAATATGATTTTACATACAAATGAATCATTTCAAGGAACAAAATGCCCTGAACAAGCCTGTACGTGGCCACGCTGCTGTCCTGAAGAGCAGGAGGAGGTATTCCCCACTGATGTGCAGAGTGTAATTAAAGAAGAGAAATCACATTTTACACAGGCTGAGGCTGTGAGGTTTTTTGCTGTACTTCGCTCAGGCAATACTGCCAATGTCAAGAGTGCGCCTGGGGACAGCGAAAGGCTGGGTGGCCCAGGTGCTCGCCCTGGCCCTGAGATCGAACGTCCTTGTGGCCTTGGAGAATTATGCCTCCTCCTGGTGCCCTTTGAAAACAAGGATACCGATGCCATCTTCCTTTGTAAAATGCCCTCAGAGCTAGCGAAGAGGAGTACCGCCTCAGAGAGTTATTGCTCCATCGCCTGCCCTCCTCAAGGTAATATCTGAGCATCTCCTAGACCTGCACAAAGCGATATGACTCATGTCTGTCATTAGTGATTCCTCTATGTTCCCCAAAGGGGAAATTAGATATGTGGTGGCGTGTTTTGTTTTGGCAGGGTTGCTTCATGTCTGGGCTTTGTTTCTGGGCGAAGGGCTCCTTGTGTGCATGTGGCTTTTTTTAGCCAGATACRGCACACTGTGTCTACGTGAGAGAAGCGAGGGTGATAAGCTGCTTGGAAACCAGGCAACGGGCAGCCATTTCACAGGTTGGGGTCATGCAGACCTGACATTTAAAGGCAAAATATGCCTGGAAGGGGCAGCTTCACTGACTTCAGCGGCACCGGGCTGGGGAAAGCTGATGCAGGGCTGGGCCTCTATCCACCAAGGTCCTCCTGAGCTCTTATTTCCATATCTTAACTCCTGTCCCCTTCCTAAGATGTTTTTTCAGGAGCGAGAGAGAAGAAAAAGGCCTTGAAAGCTCTCCTTGCCTCTGCTCTGTGCTCCCAGCTGAGGCACTGATCTGTGGCCCTCACAGACAGGAACGTGCCCACATTCGGCACCGCTCAGCTCCTCCGTCCTGCTGAAGGACACAGCCCCGCAGTGCCGGGGAGGGCTCGTCCCACGAGCACACAACTTCCCACCAAAGGCCTGACCTTTAACGGGAGCACAAGACCGGAGAGCATGTGCGATGCCTCCCAGTGACCAAGCAGGAGCATGAGCAGGAACTTGGATCTACGTAAGCGTCCCAGGCATGATGAGGTGGGCATCACCGCCTCCGCCACGGAGCTGCTTCCCGCCAGAGCCCGGATGGCGCAACCAAGCTCAGCTGCGGGTTCACCAGCGATAGCTGGTGCCGGGGGCATGGTCAGCCTGAGGCCTCCTCTGCTTTGGGAAAAGAGGGGGGCATAGGATTTTTGGTCAAAAAAGGTTTGGGACGCTTTAATTTTTTTCCAAAGAAATAGTTTTCTGTTTTTTTTTTCTCTTTTTCAAAAGCACTTTTGCAAAAAGTCCCACGCAGCTATTTTTGAAAGGAGAAGTTTTTCATTTACGGAACATTTGATTTTAGGAGCTTTCTGAAAGCCCCAAACAAAAGTTGAGTGTTCTGGACCCAACCTTTCAATACTCCGAAATGAGAATTTCCCCTAACCTTCTTTCTCCCTGTCATAAAAAAATCTATTTCATGGCCCATTTAAAAAATACTACTTTTTTTTTTTCTTTTTCCCTTCAGATTCAGAACAAACCCCACATTTGTGAAGCCTCAGTGTCTCCTCTCCTTGCTGTGGGCTGTGCTGAGACCTCCTTGTTTTCCTGCCAGGTACCTACTCAGCCCGCATCAGGCGTGGATGGAGCCTGCAATGCAACAGTTAACGTGGTAATACTCCAAGGATTTTGTTTAGAGTTTATAGCATTACATACCAGCCTTATTGGATTTAAATGGCTTAAATTAACTGGGTTATTTAATGGATTGTCCAGATTAGGGAGGAATCTGCAAAGGCTGTTACTTCAAGAACAGCAGCTGCATTGGAAGAAAAGATCTCAAAGTAACATTAATATCCCGGAGGCTCGCAAGTCCTGACAGGCCACTCCTGTCCTTTATTGACATTCTCTCATATGCATTTAGCCAGGTTTGTGTTTAGTTTAATAATCTCCTGAAAGTTTAATTGTTGCTTTATTCATCCATGACCTTTCCTTCTCATCTGGAGACATATTATTGCTAATCTACAAATTTCAAGAACCAGATTTATTTGCAAAACCAATTATTCTGCTATGCAAATCTCCTCTCTTCCTGCAGCCTGCTTGAACAGGGCTTTTTACAGCCGCCATAAGATATAGACACTATTCAAATATTTAAATGTAAAATTTATCTATATTTCTTTTCAAGCATGCCCAGGTTCTGTGTGGTGCAAAGTTAATTAAAATCTTTATAATCAAATGCAGGTTTCCTGACCTTGATCCAGGCCTGAGGACTTTAACCTAAGTCCTYGCTTAACCGAGGGGGAACTGGATCCACTAGCAAAGCGGAAGCCACTTCACTACCAGTCAGCTTCTCACGGAGAACCACGTCCTCTCCATTAGTGTCAGACATGACAACACCGCTTCAGCAGCGGAGGCACAGACACGGGGTTCCTGAGCTGTCTACAGATGCCTGACCCGAAAGAGGTGCAGGTAAATGCTCAGAATGGCAGTCTTTACCCCAAAACAATCTCTGCGGCACTTTCCTGTGGTGGCACTGGTGGAAAGGACTAGTTTAGCCTTTCATCTGGCAGAATGAGCAAAGTCAAGTTGTTGCAGCCAGGTTTCTGCAGCAGAGGTACCCTCGGACAATACCCTCGGACAATCCTCCTGCCTCCCCCCAGCCACGGGATTTATAATCCTGCCGGCACAGGGTGGGACACAAACGCTTCAGCCAAATTCGGGGATGCTCAGAGCCTCTGGAGCTCCCAGGACCCCTGCTCCTGGGTACCCCCTCCCCTTCCAGCCCTCTTCCCAAATCATCAGTGACCACAGTACATAATATTAGCTTTAACTGCTCCCTGCCTCAGTTTCCCCATTTCCAGTAAAGGCAGGAACACTACCTGCGCGCGTTCACTCAGGTTTGGAAGCGGTGAAGTGCTGTCTACTACCCTCCTCCTGCCCCAAACGCAGCCGGTGTCCTAGTGACTATGGAGCACCGTTACCACAATTACAGGCAACCAAGAAATCAATGTTTTATACTAAGCCTCATGTCAGTGACGAGCATTATCAGGGAAGCTTGCGCAATTAAACCATAATTCAGTGGATGGATGTTAAGTACTTTACAGATGAGCAAATTAAGAAAGCATTAGCCAAAGGATTCGAGGGAGAGGCAACGAGGGTGCCAGACAGCGAAGAGCTCCGTCCTGCTTGTGCTTCCAGGGCTTAGCCCCGGGCCCCTGCCTGCCTGCCTGCCAGGCAGCCYGGCTGGCCCCTTCGCGGCCTGTCCGGCTCCTTGGTGGCCCACCTGGCTCCTTTGCGGYTTGCCTTGTGGCCAGAGGGGGATTTGGGCCTGTGGACCGTCACAGGCAGCACAGTCACAGCCTGAGGCTCAGCTGTCACCAGGCAGCTGCAGAGCAGCCAGGATCCACATCCTCTCCTGGACAATTTTGAAGCTGCGGAGAAGGAAGTTGAGACTAAGAGAGGGAGATTTTGTGTCAGAGGCACTGCAGATCATGCAGGATTATGTTTTCTGAGAGAAACAGCCTTTATTCTCACTCTAACATGTGAAATATCTACAGTCCTGGGCCTGGATAAACCAACCAAAGCAGCACCAACTACGGAGGGATCCCACATGGGCGGAAAAGCACCCCAGCCTCCCAGGAGATCCACGGTTCCTTCAGCTCTGTGCCCACTTGAACATGACTGAGAAACAACTACTCCTTGCTTTGCTTCGAGTCAATAAGATAAAATAGCTGCATAATTCATTAATAAATCACCATTATCAGTTTTATGGATGGGGAAACTCCAGTTGTCCTCCACTGAAATGGAATTGCTTGCGCACATGGAAAAGAGACTGGAAACGTGTGCTGTTGGAACAGCAATCTCCTCTCCCAGGTACCAAAGGAGGGAGGATGAGGATGGCTTCTTCCCTTGAGATTTGAGTGAGACTTCTGCTTTGGGAATGCAAACGCAGCCAGGTCTTACTCACCCAGGTCTGGATGAGCCCATTTGCCCTGGATGCCTGCAGAGGTCAGAGAAGGGGACTGGTCATCTCCCAGTAGCCAAAGCCAATGAAGTCAAGCACACCACTGGCTTCAGTAAGCCCTGGCTCAAGCTTTATACATTTCAGATATGGGTGGCTTTAAGCTGTTTTCCACAGTCTGCAGATAGTTTCTCCTGCTCAAATAATTTAGCTTTAACCTGAGGCTGTGGGCTCAATCCTTGCTGTCAACACCCAGCATGTAGCTTTGCTTGCAGCTCCTGCGGGAATGGGGGAATGCAGCATGAATCTCTCCGACTCCTTCAAAGGCTGCTAGAGCTGCTTTAGGTTTGTAGAAATCGACATAAATAAAAATAAATCTGACAAGCTTTAGTCTATGTTTCTCCAGCACATCCTTGTCGGCACTGGATTTACCTGCGTTGGTTTATACCTAAGAGCTTTGAGACGGACATGTTTACAGTGAGACAGACCGCGATAAATATTAGCGAGGATATGGGGTCATTTCACAAATACGTCTAAGCAAAGCAATCTGTCACGTGTTGCCCGTGGGCCCTGGGGAAGGTGGTGACACACCAGAAATCACGAGCTGGGCCTCCCTGCCGGCCCACAGCCTGTTTCGGTGCACCTGCATTTTCTATTCGGGGTACCTCTACCTGACGTGCACAACAAACCAGGTCATTTTAATTATTGCTATTAATGTAAGTTACAATCCAAATTGCTTTTTTTAGCTTAAGAACTACTTTTTTTTTCTTCTTAGTGCAGGCAAACAAGACTCATAAAACATTGAATTAGTGTCCAATTATGCTATGAGTTGGAAACCTGAAAGGTTCCAGCGAGAAAAGAGGCCACATTTCTCCGCTGCTGCATGCACCATGTCATGGGCATAAACAAAATGTGAATTACACCACTCGTACCAGTGTAAATGATTACAGAGGAGCTGCAATCCAAGGTGAAGCTTAGCCTTTAGTAGGTTTATTTTAAGCTCAGGCACCATTAAATATGACAGAAACATGAAAGAAACTTCTCCTCGGTGATACCTGGATGAAAACGTGACTAATTTTCGGGTGCCCTGCAGCAGGACTCTGCCTTGTCCCTGCACAGAGTGGCGGGAGCCACCACCACCTCCCGCAGAGCCTCCGGGCCTTGCTCGGCGCTGGTGTAAACGGCTCCGCAAAGGGCAAGATGGTGCCTGCACTAACGGGCTGCAGTCAATTTGCTGGAGTTGTTATAATTTTTAGGGTTTTTATCATGGTTCTTGCCTTGCTAAGCTGAGAGGCAGAGCTCCACCGAAAGCCAACRCCTAATCGAAGCGCATGTCTGATCCATTAACAGCAAACCCACTGCAAATGAGCGGGTCGCATCGCTCTGGCTTAACGAGCCTTCAGCCAGGCTCATGGAAATAGGAGAACTGGGTTGTGGTTTCACTAGGTGAAACCCTCAGTGGCAATTTCAGCTGACTGTGTTACCGCTACCCTCTGTCCCCCTACTCCTCACTCCTGTCTTGGAGCTACCCTGCACAGCCCCTCCACCGTGCTGGCACAGCTTCTTGCCCRGACAGGTTGAGAAACGGCCTGGGAAAGTGGATCAGCTTAAAAGAAAAAGACTGTTTTCTGTTGGGCTGGTTTCCAGCCAGATCACTTGCACCACGCAGCTCCCCACATGGCACACGCAGTCACGTCAGCACAGTGCACTATGTGTTTTGCCCCTGGCTTGGGGACAAGAAGGATCAGAAAGAAGCAGGGACACCCCAAGTCTGTTGCTGTCATCGCAGACTCTGTTGCATGACGTGATGCCACATGCTCCAGTCCTGTCTCCCCAGGGTAGGTGTCAGCCTTGTCGCTCCCCAAAGCTGGCACAAGAAACAGGAGCCTTTTAGCTGCCATCAGCAGCTCAGCCCCAATGCCAAAATCTTGGGACACAAGTTCCTTTGCCTCCAGATAACACTCATCTTTTCCACATCTCCTTCAAATACGAGGAATCTTATAATTTGTCACATAATTGGTGGTTTCCAAACATCAATTCCCTGATAGGGGGAAAAAATGCTAGTCTTCAGGTCAATTTGTGAATCATTTGGCTTGCCAGTCAACCACGTTTCACTYACTCGGAGACAATATATCTGCGCTATAAACCTTAACCTCGAAACATAACTCACCAAATTTACTGAGTAGCCTGTCATCGCTGAGAGCAACGATCCTTAACCCCTTATCTAGCTCTGGGGGACCATTATCTGCAGTTGTTAATTTAAGCTTGTTTTAAGTAATAAAAAAGTGTATCTCTGCTAGAAACGTGTCACTAATTCTCCTACTGCTTCATTATTCAGTTTCATGCCAATAGTTATTATTGTTATTGATTTCTCTTCAAATTAATTTTCAAATACAAATCCTACTTCCTGGCCAGTTAACATATCTCCCGGCCAACTTGTCAAGCATTTTTACTAGCTAGAAAAGGGCTGCAGAAGCCTCCAAAAGCAATGGAGCACAGTTTAATTCATTCCTGTTTGCAAAATGGCTTTGAGCTGCCCATACAAACTGTCACCTGCGCCAAGGGAGAGGGAAAGTCAGGCAGGGAAAACTGCACGCGATACAGGCACGATTCAGCAATGGAGAGTGGCACTACCCTCACCTTGTCCACGTTCTTCTTCCTCTGCTTCCTCCTCTTTAGCAGAGTCCCTCAAACCTCCTCCTTCAAATTCACTTACATTGGTGCAAAACTCTCGAACCTTATGTACAAAATAAATGCAACAGAGCAGGGCGCAGGTGGTTTCAGCTCCTATTCAGGCACCCGTTTCTCACTGAAATGCAGTGAGGGTTGGGGGTAGATTCCCAGCACTAACTAATACCAGGCAGTAAAGGACCCAAAGTGCCACTCATGACTCTTGGACAACACCGCTATGCTCCCTCCTGGCTGTGGGCTTCGGTAGGCTGTGAACAGCCAGGCTGAAGGCTGGACATCAGTTACTAATATTTAGAGCAGAAAAAGAAAAGTCCTGGAAAACAACAAAATTAAACTGGGGTTTAATTAAGAGACCAGGTTGGGAATATAATCATCCATAAACTTCTGAGGCTAGCACGACGACCACAAAACCCCCGAGCAATCCATCTGTCAGCCGGAAAGATGTAATTCAGACACTGAATGGAGTCACACTACTGGACAGCTCTATGGGAACCAATTTGCTTGGCGAAGGAAGGGAGTTTAATCAGTCAGGGCTCAAAAGACATGTAACTCATGTCAGAGGAGAGCAAAACTGATTGTACACTCATCACAGGTGAACAAAAGATCAGGAAAGACAAAACAATTACAAGCAGATAATGAAATGGGTAGTCAGTAGCCCAGACAGAGCCTCGAAGGGTGTAAATCCCGGCTAACTGCGTTAGTAACAGCGCGGCGCGCAGGACGAGGAAACTCGGGAGGTGCTAAGTGGGCAGGGGGCCTGGCCGGGCAATCGCCCTGCGCCTCCACCCCACGCGCTGGGTTCCCTAATCTGCTCGGGAAGAGGGGAGGGCCCACATCTCACACCCTCCTGAAGCACTCCGGAGCCAGGGTCCAGTCTGGGAGTCAGCGGCTCCCCAGCACCTCCTCTGAGGCTTGTGCCGCAGACACCAAAACGTGGAGGAAATGTGGAACCAATTTCCAACACTGCAGCTCCAAACCACCGGCAGTCTTGGGAATGGCACTCCTGCCCTTCCCGCCTGCTGGACACCCGACGCTTGCTTTGCAGGGATATAAACTACCATTTGCCAAAAAAACAGCTCCGAGGAACTGATTGCCCCAGAGAGCCCTGAGACACAGTTGCTGGGGGAGGCGGATTAGAGGACCCCGTCTCGTTTTGCACTGAAACAGCTGGGAATGTGCAGAGCCGGTGGGCGACCACGGCTCGGCCGAGACAGGTTACGAGCAGCTGACGGAGAGGAATGTCTCAAACTGCTCCGTCGCCTGCGACTGCCCGACCTCTCCCTGAGCCTGGAGGCAGAAATCCAGCTGGACATCTGCTCTGCTCTTCCAGTGCCTTGCAGAGCAGGGGAATCCCAGGGGCTGTGGGGCCGCAGAGCCCTAGGCAGCGTGGCCAAAAACAGGGCAGCACAGGGAGGGCACTGGCTACAAACTCGCACACCGAGCGTGAGACTCGGCAGCTCTCCACAGGCTGACAGGCAACAGGCCACCAGTCCACCCACCACTGCCTTCCTGCACCCCACGGCGAGCACAGGGACGTCAGCAACAGCAGCTTGGAGGGCCTCGGGGACGGGGATCTGTGCGAGCGGTGGAGGGCCCAAGATAACCATCTGCTTGGAAGCAACTGGGCTGGTTTCTTAGAGAATGGTGCTTATCCTCCCATCCTGCCTCATGATCCTTTATCATTACCCAGTCCTCCTGGGCTTCACAGACATTAGCTAATCTTGTGATAAGAGATTAAGAGAAAAGCCAAGACGCATTCCCAGCCACTCACGGTGATTCCCCCAAAGCCTGGGCATGTGACGCAGAGACCCGGAGGTGCCTCACCGGCCTTACTCTGTTTGAAAGACGCAGGCAGAAACCTGATTATTCCCGACTGACCTGCTGGGTACTTAGTCATAGTAGCTCAAGTTGTTTCAAGACGAGAAAAATATTATCATTAGGAGGAGCCGTGCTCGAGCAGTATAGCAATGACAGCTAGCGCTTTGATAATGCCCGCAGAGAGGTAAGTGTGCCAGAGGGTAAAGAAGCATTCTGGAAACGTTTCCTGCATGCAAAGCAGAGCCATCTCTAACGGGAAGGTCAGACTGCTAATACAGGTTGGGATAAACCACACTGAAACGGGGAGGTTTTTAACTTCCACTCTTCATTTAAAATACCTGCAGTGAAGCACRTGTATCTACTGAAACCACAAAGGGAAGGCAAAGCTGCCCCCCGAGTGTGAGCGCTCTGGGAAGGAGAAGGGAAAGGGAGAAGGGGAGTCCTAGTCTAATTTGGAGAGCGGGTGAGAAAAGGGGAAGGCGAAATAGAGAAGGAAGGTTGAACACAACCATGCGTGTTTCGCGGGGAAGCAGAGAGAGGGAACAAGCTTGCATTTCTGCATGAAAGGTTTAAAGCTGTTGTTTGAGGTTGCTGGTTTTCTCCCCTGCTCTAAGAACCAGGTTTTTGTACATCCACGTAAAGACACTTGCCTCAAGGACTCATGAATTCACCACCACTTTCCACCCAACCAGAGTAGCCCACAACACCTCCCACCTTGGCCGAGAAGGCAGAGTATCAAGCACTGCGTAGCGAGGTATTTTCTGCACTACTGCGGGCAGCCCCCCACCTCGAGACATCACCGATTCATTCAGCGACAAGGTTTCATGGTAGCGCTGCCTGTCCTGGGCCCCGGCTTAGGGAGACTGCTCTGTGCCCAGAACTTGTTGCACTACACAGCACAAATAAAGGCTCTAACAACCACCGCAGTTTCCAACACGTTCAGTGCCGCACGAGCTTTTCTGCACACAAACAGCATGTTCCATTAGCATGAATTACTTTGGTTTTCAAAGGCAGATACACCAAAGAAGAAAGAACAAAAACAATGTCTCTTGCCTAGGACAACAAGATGTATGTTTTCTGGCTCACTTTCCATAATGGCAACTGTTTTTGAAGGCAGAAATATCCCAGAAATGGTCTACGGCGCGCACAGACCAAGATTACAACATTCGATACGAGGACCACAAACCAGATGATGCCTTTGCTGTAGAAGCAGAGGGCATTAGGGAGAGAGCCTTTCTGAGACGCATCCTGCTTCAGCAACTGCAAAAAGAGCAAAGAAAACCTCTCTGCTAGAATACATTTCATTCGGTATTAACCATTATGGCTTCTGAGAGCTGCTCCCATGCAAAACCACCGTTGTTACTTATGAAACAATGCATCAAACCCGCAGATGGGAACTGGCTCTCCTGGCAGCGTAGCCAAAAAAGCCCTTTCTCTTTTTTCCCCTCCTGTAACAAATGGCCTCTTTCCCCAGTCATCTGTGTAACTTTTAAAGATTGATGTCTTATGTGGCACGACACAGTCATTTGCTTCCTTTTAAGAAAGTTTAAAGCTCTTTAGAGACTGGGTTCTACTTTCAGAGTTATCTGTCTACAGAGCAAACACATTTCAGATGCTCAGCCAGTTTCTTCAAAGAACAGGTTAGCTAAATGAAGGGATACCAAGTGTGATCTTAATGAACTTGGGTTGGTTTCTGATGGGCTTTCATCTGTTTTACTGTCTCTTCTTTAAATTTGCAAATGACCTGGACTGAGAACAGAGCCTTGGGTTGAAAGACAATTTGCAGCCAGCACCGAGAGCTGCGCTGTTTAAGGGACAAGGAACTGGACTCAGGACACCTAGCTTGTCTCAGCTCTGCTGTGCATGGCCCGTCACTTCTCGAACTGTCTCTCATCTATAAAATGAGGGTAAGGATATGCCCCTCTCAGTTGCCAGGAGCCCCGCGTACCAAATCACCCTGTGTCTCCAGCAGCAGCCATTTAGGTGCTGTCATCTAATTCCTGTTGCTGGTGGATTTGCCTGAATCAGCTCCAGGCACCACTTTCTCCCTGGCCTCCAAAATGCTACTCGCCCCCTGCCACACAGGACATCTGTCTCACAAGGGAACAACGCTGGGAGCACATCTCTCTCTCTTCTCTTTGTTGACAGGGAAAGCCTGGACAAGCAGTTTAGGCGAAAATTCTCAACTTTCAGCTCACTTCTGATGACCTTCAGCTCTCCCCCCCGCCATTCCTCGCTCTCCCTACTTGTAAAAACATTGCAATTACACTCCCTTGGCCTTGCCGGGATGGTGTGCAGCTGCCAACTATGCTGGTAAAACAGCTCTGGGAGTCCCAGGCAGAAGTTACTTCTGGGAAGTATTAAGTATTATTCTGATTATTCTATCAAAGTGACAGGATGGGCAGCATGACAAAGCCGAGCATCAGGCCACACACTGCATATTACAGAGTGGCTCTGCGGAGACCTGCGGTGAAGCAGAGCAAATGTACCAGCAAATTCCTCCGAGACTTTTAGATGTTAAGCAAGAAAGAAAAATACTGGAGAGGCCGCCAGACTCTGGCTGGTTTTAAATGGAACAGCCTGATCACTTCAAACCCTTTTTCTGGTTGGTGATGGTATTTTCCCTTCCACAGGATGTTTTGAAATTTATACCTTTGTTTTGAAAGAGACCCCAGCTCTTTTCCCTTGGGAMTCCCCACCGAGCGGAGGCTCCTGCGGCAGACTAAGGCCTTACGCCAGCTCTGTATGAGCCAGGGAGCTCTCTGGAGCGAGGGAAGCTGGCAGGGGACATTTTTCAATGCATTAAAGACCTTTATAGGCTGCCAGAGTGAAGCAGAGGGGCCTTGGTGTAATGGAAACCCTGTCCCCAGAGAGGAAATGTGAACAAAACCCTGCCCTGTCTTGGGGCCCTGAGCTTTTCAGGGGGAAAAGGGGAAAAGGTGACTTCTTGAGTTTGTACAGTTGCAGTCAGAGAAATGGCTTAGCAAAAGAATAAAATAAAAGCAAAAGCACTTTCCCTCCCAGCTCCCTCTTTGTCTTGACAGTCTCATTTGCTGACGCAGAGGAGTTCTGCTGACGTTAGCACTCTGAAATGGCTGCGGCTATCAGAGAGGGAGAGGAGGTCCAGTCTGTGTTGCATGGGGACAGGGACATGCCGGGGTGATCCCCCCGCACTGTCCTGTGCACAGACCCCACCAGAGCGTCTGGTCCACGTGAGACCAGATGCTGCCTGAGTCGATTCACACTTACCCCCGAGTATCTCGGCCTAATTCCCCTGACTGAAACCGCTCTCTCCTGGCTGACGTCAACGGACTGTGATAGCCCAGCCCTTCTCTTCCCACAGTGTTGCCATTTACTACAGTGGATGCAGGATCAGACCCTGAACAAGAGCAGAATTAGGCCTGCCTAGGCGAAGGCTGCAGGATTTGGCCTTTTTCTTGGCACTTGGGACAGTGGCATAGCTTGCCTTTTTTTGTTTTTAAACTGCCTCTTTCCAGCTGGGAGAATAACACTTTGGCGAGTCAATGATAAAACGGCTTAATGTAATAAACATGAATCTGTCAGACTCAAGTACCCTAAAATATTCCAGGCTGCAAAGGCAGGACCAACAGCAAGCTTGTTGATACAGCCTCAAGCCAGAACTAATCAGACATAGACACCATTTGCTTTCAATAGAAATTATATTCAAGAGRGCTGCTTCCTGCTTGCAGGGAAAGATGGGAGGCGAAATAGGGATGTGGCACACAAAGTGAAGAGTTCTCCCCTGTCAGCCTGAACATCACAGGGTTTCAGTGTCTCACAGGGAAAGAGGCTCACCGTGTGCCTGCAGATCCTGCTGACTCAGCTCGCAGCTGAAGATCTTCCCAGGAAGCAAAAACAAGCAAAAACATACAAATAAATAAAATAGACCTTTTTGTGTGCTGGGTTGTAAATAATGGGGAATGAAAGCAGAATCAGCAGCCAACAGGCCAGGGCTATAAAACTGCACATGTTGGTGCTGCATCAGGACAAGAAAACAGTCCTTTACCTCACTGATCTGGCACAGATAACATTAATTAGCCTTTCAAGTGGCCCTCCGAAGCCTCAGAAAGCCAATGTCACTCTGTTCTGGAGTCTCTGCAGACAGACGYGGAAAAGAACTGGCAGGAATTCAGCGCAGATGCTTTCCAACCCTGTTATGCTGGGTGTAAATCCAGCCCAGCTCCACTGACAGCAGAGGAGTTGTGATTTACATCAGTGAAAACGAGAGCAAAATTCATTGGAATTAGCCCTCTGAGATAATTTGATCTGATCATTAGGGATGGGTAATTAGAAGCGCTTGAGCCTGCAGCCACACACAAACACAAAAACCATCCCCCAGTTTGGCAGAAGTCTGTCTAACTTTGAGCTCACCATCTTCACAGTGTTATTCATTTCAATTCCACTTTGCTGGCTTCCTTCAGGATCTGTCACAAGCAGCGCACATGTTCGACCCTCCTCCTTTGAGGGTTTGAGGTCCCAGGAGTATTAACCTCCCCCCACACCTTTCCCCCAAGACCTACATCATCATCAGCTTCRTTCTGCAAACTCAAGGACTTTAGGAAAGTTGGAGCAGATCCAGGTTCAAGGGAGCTCAGCGTAAATGTGACAAGGGCTCCCTGGTGCTACAGCAATAAATAATAATTAATAATAATTAATCACTTAATGACGATGCTCCTTGATCAGTCATGATCACAATTTCATGGCTGATACCACCATGCTTTGAGACAGATACAGCGAGCTTGACCTTTCCTCCTCACCTGCTTTATGCTGTTATAATTTTTTTAAGCCAAACCCTCAGCTTGTGTAAATCAGCACAGCTAGAGTGACTTCTGATTTATGCCAGTACAGGACGGGAATCRCATCCTCTACATATTTTACCAGCCTAACAACCTAACACATAGCAAGGCAGAGAGTTAAACGCAGAGTGGGACTCTCTTTTCCTTAAACTGCTCTCTCCCCTGCAGAGAAAATAAAATCAGCTCTCAGACTTCCAGGTATGATCGCTTCAGGGTCAGGAGGGGGAAACGCATTCGCCTCCCCTCCCATGCAATTGGTTTTCTCCTCCTCTGAGGGATCACATGGCAGCTGAATTAGTGCTACCCTGTTTAATTACTTTTGACCACTTCTGAAACATCAGATTTTGGCCAATGAAAGAGGTTTGTAGCCGCAGCACAAATCCTGTCCTACTTTCTAGAGGGAAAGGCCAGGAGAGAACACTCCCCCCGTCTCTGGGAAGTCTTTTAATATCCCTTTCTTCCTCCTCCTGTGGCTCTTTTCACTTTTTCAGAGGCTGCAGAAGACAGAGGCCTCCCTGACGGACGCCAGCTCCCCGTTAAGGCTTTATCTCTTTAGCAGTCCCGTGATGCTCTGGACCGGTGCTTTGCCGTGTGCCCCCTCCCTGCTTCGGATGCTCTTATTATCCTCATTGCCATCAGCCTGAGTCATTTCGTGCCCCTTTGTTACGTTCCCGAGAACGTCCTTTGATAAAGGCACTTCCAGCATTGTTATTGCCTTTGCAAAACTCTTTTTATTTCTTCTGCAGCCAAGTAATAATCTAAGGAGCCATATTGAAGGTAACGTATGAGAAAGTGCCTGCTTTTATTATCAACACAATATGGGCCTGTAATCTGATAATGATAAAAATCTGCCCCTTTCCTTTTGCTCTTATCATTTAATTGGAGCGAAGGAGCACATTCGTTTGTTAATAATTTTATAATTGGTGCTATCTGCTGAGACCCATCAAAGGAAGCATGCACAACAACTGCATTCAATACAAACCATCCCCCTGATAAAATGAGCTTTATGGCATTTAAATGTTCCTGTTATTGTTTGCAGTGCACAGGGCAGCTGCAGGGCACCCAGCCCACCTACAGCACCCGCAGCCACCGAGCTGTGCGCTGCCCCTACCTTCGCGCTTCCCTCCCCGGCTCTTGGCCTATGCGCAGACCCGTGCGCCGTTACCAGGGGAGCTGGTGGCTTTTGCAGTCCCTTCTGTTCTGGTTTAAGTAGACATCCCAATATTTTGACAATGCAACGATGTGTCTCTTCACACTTGTGTCTCCCTGCATCTCCCAGCCCGACTCACCTGAGGTGTCTCCTTTCTCGCTCCGCCATCTGCTTGCGAGCGGAGAGAAAGCGGAGACAGCTGGATGCGCACAGAGTGTGAAGGGAAGCGCACGCCACAGGGTTTGTTTCCCCCAGCAATGAAAACACGAAGGATGTGTCTACACCGACTGCCAAGCAGGAGCCAACTCTTCTCAAATCCAGACCCACCCTGTTCACACAGGAGCGTAGCCTCATCCCCGGGCTTGCGGAGGTGAGCTGCGGCTACGCTCATCACCTCCGCACCATGCAACTGCCAGGGACTAGCCCTGAGCGGCTACAGCCCCATCCGCCAACAGTCGGCCTCCGCTTGGCTCTTCCTCCCTACAGCACGGACATGTTGCCTGCGGCTATATGTAAGACAAAGCAAACAGAGCAGGCCACAGTTGGCCTGAGGGCMAGGGCATGGCTTGGCTAGTCTCCATCTAGCTAAACTCTTCCTCTTTCCCCAAAACACTCGTCATGGCCTCATCCAGCGTGCCGGTTGGATCCCTGGCCTGTGCCATCTCCTTACGCTCTGCTCACACGTCATCAGGCACAGTGGCATCAGAACAGTCAGAACTATGCCAGGAAGCAAACAAGGAAATATTCTGGGCAGGAGAAGCCCCTGGTCCCCCCGCACTAACCACATCCCTAGAGCCATCGCAGGCGCGCTGCAGCCGTGGCGCTCAGCTGCAGCATGGCTGTTGCCCCATTAGCACGCTCCCGCAGCATGACCCGTCGCAGCTAACCTGCTGCAAACATCCCTAATGCAAACAAGTTCTAATAAGCTGTTGCTGTTTGCATTAAGGCGCAGAGAGCAGGCGTTTTAACAATTACATGTTTATTTAAATATCAGCTAACATACCAGTAACCAGAGCCTAATGAGAGCGGCTCCTGCCTGCAGCTGCCCTTGGCAAGCCAGGGGCCACATCCTGCTGCCCTGCTCCAGTGCTTGCCCCGGCACAGCTCTCCTCCATGCAGCATCTGCTGCCCTGATGGAAGTGATGGGAAAGGGGGATAAAGTAAAAGCTACACAAGGAGCAAGTGTAAATAATAGTGAAAGCTGAGGCCGACACATTCACATGACTCCAGGTGCTAGTATTGAAGGAAAACAGCCAAATTCCTGAAATAAATGAGAGGTATCAGCCCTGCACCAGCCAGGCACCTGAGCAGCAGAGAGCAAACAGCTCTGCAGCAGAGGCAGCTCTGGTTACGGGTGGGAAACGATGGCAGTGAGGGACGYGTTCTGGAGCATCACGCTGCAGCTAAGATGCTACCACTTCATCGCCCAGCCTGGTCGCAAGTCCTGCCAGTCCCACCATTTCGCTGACATTTATGAACCTGGAAGCTGCCACTGTGACCAAAGGACAGAGGAGCAGTCAAAACCCCCCAAACCTCCTCCCATACTGGGAAATTCCTTTACTAAGCAGAAGAAYGGAGGCAAGCAGAAATCACGGCTAATCCTTTTAAAAGGGGTTACCAACACCTGGCACCAGGATTTCTACCAGGTCCTTYGAGGCAACCCCCCTTCACCTCCCCAAAGAGGAACGGCGCAAGGCAGCTGCAGAGCCGAGGGCAGGAGTCACAAATCTCTGGCAACCTGCTATTTCTCAAACCTATTTCAGAGCAAATTCCTGTGTCTAGAACCTCTCCAGGAATTTGCAAGAGCTTTGTAGGGATTTTCCAGCGCCTTCTAGGAATTTTCCATCATTTTATAGGAATTTCTTGATCTAGCAAGGTTTTATATCCATGATTTCCCCTACAGTTCAGCAGTGTGTCATAAAGTGATTTGGACAGGACCCAAGAAAAAAMCCAACAAAAAGCAGAAAACCAAAAACTTATCACTGGCTCCCCCACCGCCTGCAGCTTCCCAACACTCCGGTGTGTTTATGTATTACCCAGGAATAACAAAAATATATAAAAAATTTGATTAAATTTGAATTTGACCTTATCACATCTGGAGGGGTCTATTAAGGTGTCAATCAAAGAGGGAGCAACAAAAAATTAAATAATTTTATCTTTAATAACACTTAACAGCTCTGTATCGAGCGCCTGTGCTCTGCGTGGATGGCAGCACGAAAGGAAGGGACACAAATCCCACAGGCTTCCTCCACCGGAGCCGAGCAGCTGCTGGTGCCCGGAGCGGGTGTCGCACCACCGTGCGCTCCCCTTGGCTGGGGCTGGCTCGGGATCTGCTGTGCTGGGGGAAACTGAGGCCCGGCTGTGCTGGGGAGCCCCAAACAAGCTCTCTGGAGAGAAACCACAGCCCAGGAGCCACTCGTGCCCATGTGGCTGTTCGTCTCCCTCCTCCACCTTTACATCCTTCAGCCCTGYCAGGAGACTCAGACTTTTTTATATCCCAGAATAAGCACTGGTCTGACATGAGCAATGATGAGCATTTGATATAGCAAGGGTGAGAGACTAATTAAAACCCAGAGCTTTATGATTTCATTCAGCTCCTGCAAGATCTGGCTGTCAAGGTTTATTTATGTGAGTTTTAAGTGTTTTATGCAAATTCCAGCACTTGTGAAAGCCCTGGCTTCCCAGGCCCGGGGAGAAAAGTGCTGTTTACTCCCAGGACAGCCATGGGCTGGACGGAGGATGCTGGCACCACACAGTGGCCCAGCAGAGAGCCTGGGCCAGACCTGGAGGGATTCCCAAGGATCCAGCTGGGCTGTTTAAGGTGCTGCTGTTCCGACACCAATTTACATCCACAGCAGTGCACTGGGGCTACAAGCAGAGACAAATGAGGGCCCTGGATCTCACTTGCATTTAGCCAAGGCAGCTGAAAAACTTATTGCTCCCAGCTGCAGGACCTAGTTGCTGTTTGCCAGAACCCTTCGAGCTGGCAGGACACATGACTTGGTGCCCTGCATGGGAGTCACAGAGCTGTGCCTGCACCAGAGGTTTCCCCAGGCTTTACTGCATCAATCAAAAAGCCTGATTTAAATTAAAACCAGGGCCCAGATCTTGCAGTTTCAGCTGCTTCCCCAGGGATGTGACACAGATGGCAGAGAACAGAGTGATAYCTGGAAAGAACCAGAGAGACTGCGCACAAGAAAACAGCCTGCAGAGCACTGGGGGTGTTTTGGGCTGGTGTTTATATCGCACTGGGGTGCAGACYAGGCTGAGCTGGATTCCCTCTCCTTGAGAAAGTCAGACTTGAGCTTGGGGTCTGGGGTGACAGCCCCAACTCCCGACCTAGGGTGCCCCAGCCTTGCAGAGCTTGGCCATGTATCAACAGCTTTCTTGCTCCTGCCTGGCCCCCAATGTGCCAGCAGCGCCCGGCCCTGCACGCTGCCCGGCAGCTGGCATGAGGCCACCGCTGAGGCATCTGCAGGGGACGGCCAGGCTCCCACCAGGGACGTCTCCCCTTTCCTCTGGTCTATTTGCTTGATATTTTCACATTATGGAATCTCTCTAGGCTGCAGACAGTGCACACTGAGTTTGGAGACAAGCCTGTTTCTCCTAACCCTCATTCTTTCACAGTTAAACTGCTTGCAAAAAGGGGGCTCCAATTTCAGGACAAAAACGAAGCCTGAATTTTCTGTCTGTTTAGCACACTCGCGAGTGCTGCTAAGAGGGGTCCCCTTCTCCCGGTGGCTCCTGACAGCTTCTTTGCACCTGAYTGCATCTCTGATACAGTCTCCTTCTCCACTTCTGCTCCCCACTACAACCCCCATCATGCTTTCACCCATGTGCTGGGAGGGTTTTGAGGCAGCAAAGTGAACTAGCGCTCTGAATGCAGGCCTAGCAGCGGGGAACCCCTTAACGCTTTGACAGGGACTCGCTGCAAATTAGTCCTTTTGCATCTCCTACAGYCAAGCCCAAAGGCGCAGAGTTCCCGCAGTGCCAGGTGCTGCACAAGTGGACTAGAAAGCTGGGCCCTGTCCTCCAAAGCTCCCACAAACATCCAAGACAAATGGAGAAGCAGAAATAGCCCGCAAGCTCCAAGCACCACCTAATCGATTACTCTCAACTGTTTCCTTTCTTTAAAAATAGACACAATATTTCCTTTCCTGCCTACTTCCCAGGGCAGTTCAGAGGATTAATTAATATTGGATACACGTTTGGGTCTGACACACTTTATAAGCAGTTAGTATTAATCAGATTGGAATTGATCAGCTCTGGCTTYGCGTAGCCCTTGTCAGCCACTCTTGCATTGCGGTGCTGATTGGCRATGCCATGACACACAGATGCTTTGCATCTCAGCCCAGGGCCAACCACTGGGCCAATCTTAGACCGCTTCAGCATATCCCTGCCCTGCTACACTGTGGGGTATGCACGAACCCCTTGGAAATTCATCCCTGAGATCATCCAACCTAAGCAGAGAAAGGGAGGGCAATGGTTTTGCATGAAATATCACCCAACAAAATATCACAYGTGAAGCAGCAGAGAATCTGTTTTACCAGCCTTGGCTCCATGCCTGGCGTTCAGCCCCGTCCTCCATGCCAGTCTTTGTCCAGCTTTGCTTTCTCACTATCGTCTGCTTCCCATCTGTATCACAGTCTTCAGCCTGCTCTTTGCCTCTCTTTCTGCACTAAGTTTAAACCCTGGGATCAAGAAACAGGGATTCTGGGAGGATCACAAAGAAATCTGGAGATTGTAGTCGAGCACTGGCCAGAGCAGATGCCTTTCTCAGCTGGGAGAGGTGTTTTCCCGCTGCTTACCTCCTGTTCTCTGGGGTCTGACACATGGCAGCAATCAGCCTTCAACTCAGATGTCAATCAAAGCTGTTTTTCTGACTGCTAGGTCTCTGCTAAGCACAGCTCCTGGGATCAGAGAGGTTGCTTACCATGGCCTGTGTGTCTTGCTTACTCCCTGGGGGATGTAACACAGCAGGTTCCTCCAAAAAGCAGCTCTACAGCAGTTCTGCATTTAGAAGACACATTCCCACCTGTCTGGGACCTCGTAGAGCCATGTCCTTGTATGTGACATGTGAGCAGTGAGCGCTCTGAGGAGCTGCTCCTTTACCATCACATCAAGCAGGTCGCACCCGTGCTCTACTTCATGGCTCCCTCTGCAGCAGAGGGAGAGCAGGATTAGCCCCTCTGAGGGCAAATAACGTCTGGGTTTAAGATGAGGGAAATGCTCTCTGCTGACTTTGGAGGGACCTCAATCAGATGCTCTGCTTGCAGAGCACCAACGCCATTTTGCCCTGTGTGCTGACAGAGATCAGATAAAAACCAAAGTCTTTGCTTGACAGTTTCTGATAGGTAGTTCATTTTGCAAAAAGCTAGTAGTAGAGAAGGGTAAAGCCATGCGAGGTGCAAGACCGGTGAGGTAGCATGAGGGACCCGCTTACCCTGCTCTTCCCCTGCAGTAAGACCAAACGAGCTGACTTTCCCCAGCTATAGATAGACCAAGGCATGTCCTATATCCTGCCTGCAGAGCCAAGCGGTGCTGGCTCAGCACTAGCCTGGCCATCCTCCAAAATTGGATTTCCAATTAATAGCATCGACTCATCACAGAGAGGAGGCAGCTCAGGTCTCAGTTGAAGGTCAAGGAACTTCAGGCAGCACAGGGACAGATTTACACCCCAGCTAAGTTCCCAAATCACCTGTGTCACATAAGGCAGAGACCCAGCCCRGTGCACAAGCCTCTTGTCCAGCAAGGCTGGCAGGCAGCTTTTCAAGGAGCTCAGGGTGGCTGATCCTAAACCCAGCAGCAGTAGCACTGCAGAGAGCGGGAGATGGAGAGAGACCTAAAGAGCTTTTTCCCTCCGCTACCAGCCATGGGGATGGAAAGGCATTTTCATCCCCAGCCAACATACACACACACAACCTGGACTGCAGGTGAGAAGAGCCACTAGCATTTGGACAAACTTACAGAGAAAATCTCAGCTTGCACCAAACCTTTCCTCCCTCCTTGACAGAGGGCTCAGACCACCCAGATGCCCTCCCACTACTCCCCTTCCAGGATAGGGCCCTGGGAAATAGGGTCCTGACACCACGCAGCACCTTCTAGCCACTTTTTGCATTTTGAAACATTTCCCATTCTCCTGCTTGGGCAAAGGTTCAAGATTGGGAGTTGGAGGGGAGAAGGGGGAGGAGAAGATATTTTATTTATAACTGCACATTCATTTGATTAAGAGCTGTTTCTGAAAGATTTGCCTGAAACAATGCGAAGGGAAGGGGTGGGGCAGCGGGGGAGAGAGAAATCACGCTCTCCGTTTTTATCCAAGAAGCACTGCAGAGGGCTGCGAAGCGGCTGGCACTCCCCACCCAGCCCACTCCGAAGCAGTTGAGCAGAGCTCATTTCCGACAAAAAGAGGCAGCAGCTCCTGGAAGATGCTCTCTCCCACACCTTTGGAGTCAGGAGTCTCCATTGTGCACAGATGGCATTCCTTAAATATCACTTTCATTCCAGGGGTGGAGAAGGGTTAATTTCCAACGAAAGGACCAAAAAATCCAGCTGCTGTGACTCGCTGGACCTCCTCCTCTCCCCAGGGTGCTGCAGCCTTGCAGRACAGTATAATCACCTTCTCAGTATTTTCCCGTCATATAAATTCACACATAAAAAATCAATTAACTCTCAGTGTTGTTGATTATAAATCAACTATTTACATAATTAATTATTATATCTTTAATAAATGGTATGCAGAAGAGGAAGCTGGCAAAATATAGCCATTCTTTCGGCATCATCAATTATTTGGAAGGGAAGGCAATTACACTAAATCTTCCTTCCACCTACTTCTCTTGTCAAGGGAAATATCTCCCCCTCCTTCAACCAAATCAGAGCCTGGAACTGGGCCTCCAACATCACATTACTAAATTGCTTAAGCAGCATTTTAAATAACAAAAAGGGATATCATTTAATTTTTTTCGAAACATGAAAATCAATAAGCTGTCCTTCAGCTTCCCTGAGTGATTGGCCAGGGCTGTCTCTCTCTGAGCTAATTCAATTTTCAGTCTTACTCAGAGCAACCAAGGCTTCAAAAAATAATCAGGCTGATCTCATGGGCCCATCTGGGACTTCATCGAGGAATTCCCTGCATTGAATTCGATACCCTGTCCTTTTGGAGAAGGGATGCATTCCTGTCATTATTTGGAGACAGACCCTGATCAATAAGCATTGCTGATATTTACGGCTGCGCTGTGGGTTACAATTCCTGCATGTACATGTACAGCGACACGGAAACCAAGTACTGCATGGGGAGTCCTTGGACTGTACAGGCAAGGATGTCTCCAAGGCTAGTGAAGGAGATGGCCCCAAAAATGGTAGCAGATGGTTTCTACCTGGAAACTCTTGACTGTTAGTCTCTCCTCTGTAAAACTGGTCTAAATCATCCTTCCTCTGTACCGCTCTCATGGTTTCTGTGCTGGTAACTGCCTCTCCCCAAGTGTCTGGGCAGTGCCTAGTGCAACTCTAAATGCCACTCCACTGCTAAAGATGAACTTTCCCCCCACTAAAAGCTCAACGATCAAGGGAAAAACCAGAAGTCCCTCCACAGCCACTAGATATTAAGAGCAAAACAGGAGTTCAGAGCAAGTGCCAACCAGCAGAGCAGCCTATCTCCAAGAGTGGCCAGCAGAGGATGCTTAGGGAAAGAGTAAGAAACAAACAATATAGCCTGAGCCTCCCTGACTTTATACCTTCCTGGTTCTCAGCAGTCAGCAAACTGGAGGCTTTCTGAGCCAGTACTTGCATCTGGACCACCCCTTCTAATAGCCACGCTCCAGGGATTTTTCTGATGCTGGACTAACCTCTGCATGCCTTTCCTCAGACGCTTTCTGACTGAGCAGGACCATGTTTCCCTGCCTCGGGGCTGTTGAAAGGTGTGCAGGTGTGATAGCAGGGGAGCTACATCACTATCAGAGAGGGGTAGGCAGAAAGCATGTCATTTCTTTACTCCAGCTTATAAAATTCAGCGAGAAATGATCAGATATTAAAGGTTTTGCAACAGAATGAAACAGAAGTATAAGTCTGCTCTGGAAGTCTTGATGTCAGCTACAACATTAGGTCACACAGCATGGAGGGAGATCCCTGTTCAATTCACTGAGATTAGACTCATGCATCAGAATCTCACTAGTTTCATCTCATTACATACAGAGCATAAAAGATGTTGTACCCGTTAACCGGATGACTAGCACTGCCCCATTCTACAGATAGAGGAGAAAGTTGAGGCGGCCTCCCCAAGAGCAAACGCTAGAAACAGAAAAACAGTGGCCCAATTCCTGGTTGCTTTGTCCACATGAGAGATTTCTCCCTCAGCACATACATCCGTGTGTTTTCAAAAGAGTGTGCGTTTACACGGAGCCCAGTCATAACAGAGCAAATTCAAACATCTACTGAACCACCATAAACAACACTCCGTTTGAAACATTTTCTCCATCTTTCAAGATTATTGCAGCATCTGTTGATCACATTAAGTTGTAAGTGTGCTGTCTCCATGGAGACTGCAGAGTCTCCCTGGGTTTCCAGTTACTGTATGTGGTTTCAACTGAAAGCAGAGTCACCCAATGAGTCAATCTCTGCTCCGGGTAATGAAAGGAAAGGATGTCACAGGGCTGATTGTCAGATATGTTGGATAATGAAGCCAGATTTGTCTTTACGCTTTCTTAAAGGGACATTGGTAGGGACATAACACCTCAAATTGGGATTTGTGTAAAGGCTTTGTTAAGAGTCCTTAACAGGCATCCTTCTTCCTCGGAGTGACATCCATTCATCCATGGGGAAACTCTCCCTATGATTTTGTACAATAACCCTGAAATGACCAGAAACTGTTTTGTGAAACAAACAGCCACAGGCAACAGTCACTCTCCAAGTGGAAAAAAGCCCACAGTTAAAACCTCTTTTGCTCTTTATCAACTTGGAGTCCCTTGCAAGATAGGTGAGGAAAATATTTTTTGCCRTGGATCAGGGTTGAACTGAAGAACATTCAGTCAGCTGAATGGCTGACTGACATTCAGTCAATCATTCATGCAATGCTACAACAGCAACAAGAAAACTAATAGTTAATTTTGCTTGCAGAATTCATTTTGTCAAACTATTGGAAGCCCTGGAATTCTGTCTTTTAGCTGTGCATTTGTTTTTAATTCTTGCAAAGAAAAGCTCATCATAACATCTGAATTCATATTCTACAAAAGGCAAATTAAACACCAGAGCAAATAATGACAAGAAATGAACTCTTTTATGGCAGATTCATTATAAACGAAAAAAAAAACAAACACTTTTCCTGTTCTCCCAAGCTAAGAAGGCAACAGAAGCTGACCAGTCTTCACACCCTTTATGCACTGACAGACTTGATTTATGCAGCTTTCCTACAGGGACAGGGGAATCTGAACTGATGAAAGAGGAATATTTTGTGAGCAGAGTCCTGGTTCCTCCCTGTAATCATGTTTCCAACCAGCTCATCAGAACTCTTCCTTTCTCCATTCCAGCCAGACCCTTCTCTGCATCCTCCCACCACAGCCCCTGTATGAACTGGACAAGTCTCCTCTCGGGGTCACCTCTGCCTGAGCATCAGCAGGGCCAGGAAACCCGCACCCCACAAGCACTCCCGCTCCTTCCACACCACTGCCGCAGCCCTGTCCTGTTTGGTGGCATTGCACAGAGAGGTTGCAGAGGGCAGCAGCACTGGCTGCTTGGGAGCAACACTGGGGGCACCTGCTCACTCACAATACTGCCTTGGAAAAATGTGGCTCTGCACCGTACAGCTTGCAGAGAAAGTAAGCGAACTCTGTACTCTTATATGAAATCATGCAATGCACCATTTTCATTTCCATCCCTCCATATGGTTGCAGCAGGCCACCTGGCTTGATTCCCCCTTTCCAGAGAGATTTATCCAGTCATGAGAGAGAAAGGGAGGGCTGACTTTGCTGGGATACTCCTTACCCCTCCTGTTTTCAGTGCAGAGAAACTGAGGTGCAGCATAGCCTTTGCTGGTGCAAACAAACGTGCCAGTACTCTGCATCTTGTATTCTCATTGACAACAGGGCAGAGCAGCTGCACCATCCATCAGGCTGAGACACCCTGTCCTTGAACTGCTGCAAACGACTGTGCCGAGGACGGTCACTGAACTGATCTGGAACCAGGCCCTCAGCAATACCCATATTCCATGCTTTCCTCCTCATTTACACTCATCTCTTTTTGAAATAACACCGCAGCAAAGCACTCAGCAGCATCCCTTGCTCCAGGATGTGGGGCCCTTTAAGGGGCACCAAGTTTCACTGTGGTTACAGGCTCTGCACAGACAGGCCAAACCCCTGAGATGATTGAGTGTGGCATCCCAAAGGGAGGGGAGGGAACACAAATAAACAAACTGCTCTGCTCCAAATGAAAGAGCTGCTGGATTTAATGTGACAGGGCCTGGGATGCTTCATTTGACACAGACTGGCAGCAGTCTGGTGATTGGCAAGCGCTCAGAATAACGGCTCTCTGGACTGTCATAACATCGCAAGATCATCTGCAGAGCAGCCCAGCCAGCCCCGAGCAAAGTGTGGGATCTGCTGGGTTGTGGTTAAAAATGAAATAATCTCCATGGCTTGGGACTCACCATTGGCAGGGCCTGGAAGGAGGCAACCTGTGGAGTCCAGATCACACATACCTGGCTGAGCTCTTGAATACTCTCCGGGTTTTCAGATCTCTGGAAAGAGCAGCTCCCAGGCCATTCGGAACCGCAGACTTGTTGCTTCTTGCATTTATCCATGAACAGAAAAGTCTGAGGAAGGAAGAGGGAGAACAGCTTAACTGAACTGCCCTCAGGAGCAGGCTGCTGAGAATTAACTCCTGTTGCCCTTTCAGCCTGCAGCCACCTATCTGCAGCCCTGCACTGCAGCATCACTCTTACTTCAGTGCCAGGTACCATCTGCTGAGCAAACACCCAGCCTAGTACCCAGCTGCACACAAAGATGCTRGAGAAGGGTGGAGGCTACAGCACTGCCCACAGAACCAGCCCAAGGCTCCTAGTGCTGGAGGAAGGATTTGGCCCAGAGCTGGGAACACTCTCGCAGGGACAGGAGGAGAAAGGGGGAGGCTGGAGAGCAGGGCTTGCTGCTCGACAGGGTTGGAGAGGACATGGGGTCCCCTCCTCTCTCTCCAGCCCTGGTGGGCCAGAGGAGGGCTTTGCCACCTTGGCAGCCTTCAGGCCCTGAGTGCTGCAAAGGCTCTGGTATTACAAGAACATGAGCAAGACAAAAGCTCTACTAAGGGGGATCCCGAACATGGCATGCTTGGGCACCACTGCCACTGGAAAGGTCTTAAACCTGCTGGTGACATGTATTCCCTTTTCACAAAAGRGAGAGGGGGCATGGCAAAGAAACAGTCCCACAAATCCAGCACCCCCACCCCAAAGCTAGCAACACCTCAATGATCACATCTGAGAGGACTCAGAGGGAGACTAGCAATCACCTCTGGGAACAGGAGACTTGCCTCCTAAAGCACACAGCTGTCAGAGGGCTCCAAATAGCTCATGTTATTRTAAAAAAAAGTCGCAGCCTTACACAGAGAGCTTGTTATGCACAGTGTAGCGCAATGCTGAAGCTGTTACGCTTAGGCTGCTAGGCTTAATCACGCTGCATTTGCTGAGCTCAGTTCAGGGTGGGGAGGGCTTGCCATGGGGTGGGATGTTGTTGGCACTGTAGCAAGCCGCGGTACTGCCTCCTGCTCCAGCGCCTGAGCTGCAGCTCTGACGGGGCGTTACTTCGCCCCTCGCTCTGGCTGCGACAGCGGAGCAGCTGTTTGGGTGGGAGAACGCTCGTGTCTGAGCAGTGGTGTGGTTCAGCTGTTGCCCAAGCTGTATTTACGGTTTTCAAGGCTCTAAGCTGGCAGTGCCTGAGCAGGCTGGTTTAAAAGGCTGCGTCTGGATTCAGGACCACATTCGGTTTGCAGTGGTGGGAGAAGAGCTTTCAAAACAAGCCAGGCACCAGCTTCCTCCTAGGTTAATCCAGGCGGCTCCTGCCTTGTGTGTTTTGGAATATTAACAATCCCTGCAGCAATGCAGTGCAGCGGCCGCGAGTCCTTCCTGCTAACCGCTCTCTAACAAGAAAGAAAATAATTGGGCCCTTTCGTATTTTGGTTACTCATTGCTACACCAGCCCTGTACCTTGCTGAAATTGAGAAGAAAAAAAAAGATGCACTGAGGGCCAACATAGCCAGGAAAATGACCTCATGGATTTGCCTATGGGCTATTTTCTTTCTCTTTGAGATGTCTTCCTCCATCATTTCCTCTGACCAAAGACTTCCAAGGCAATAGGTGTTAAGGGCACTACGAAAAACATTGGCTGCCGTTACTTAAAGATAAATAATTTTTTTTAAAGGGCAGCTGGTGAAACCTACAACCCCAGTTGCTAAAATCAGCATCATCTGTTATTTCTCATACCATCGCAAAATGTTCCATTTTATCTGAGCTAAAAACAGCTTTTCTCTGCTGGAAACATGCAAATATCATTCCTTCATAAAAAAGCCACCAGATGGGAACTTAATAACTGTAGACTCTAATTCTCATTGCCTGGAGTTGCAAAAAACCCCAAACTTTGAAAATTCTTGTTTATACCCTGCTTATTCGATGGTTTAAATATGTTTCCATGCACAGGCACCTGGCCCACAGCCAAGATGTGTTAATACGGAGGCTATTTCTCCATTCAGGGCTCAAATTGAAATGAGTGGTGCTGTTTTTGGCTCTCCAGCTCTTTCTGAAAAGGAGAGATTTACATGGCATAATTGCTCCAAAGGTGAGCAGGTGGGAGTACAGCAGGTCTGCAAAAGCTGCCCTTTTTYTCTGTGCTTGTGATTTTACTCACTGTTCACTTTTTTAATATAAAGTCTGTTCCCCCCACATCAAAATGTCTGTGAAGTGAAGCAGACATTTTTCTGCTCTTGCAAAAGTATGTGGGAGAGAAAATTTTATTGGAGTTTTATGGATGCCTAAATGGCTCTGCTGTAGGAGGGAAAGAAAAAGAGCACAGGAAGGAGATGGACAGCAAAACACAAAGCAAGAGTGATATCCCTTGGTGCTCAAGAACTTAAGCTGGGGAATACAGAACCCAGAAAGARCAAAAGAAATAAATTCTTCATGGATCCATTTATAACCAGAACAAGTGTTTGCTGCGCAGGGAATAAAAGCAGCACTGACAGGGCAGCTTTCACATGTTGTTAACTCTAACCATCCTACAGCACTTCTGCAGAGCATTTAGGTGCAGGCTGGGCCTCCTTTGTGCGCAAGCAGCTTTCAACAGCTTCTTACAAGGCCTGACTTAACTTCCTCCCCAGTACTTGGCCATTGAAGCCTCATCTTTGCCTCACTGCATTCTTCGGGCAAGGACGATCTACAGACCCATGCACGATTCAGTGCAGACCCCTGCAGAGGTGCGTGATTGACTTTGGCCACCAGGAACATGCAGCAGTATGCTCAGTCCAGGCAAGGAGAGCTTTCCTCCCAGCAGGGAGGATTTGCCTTGCACAGCACATGCTAATGTCCACAGTGTTGCTGGCACCTGAGCTCCACTGCCAGGCTGCATCAGCATCTCAGCCTACCACCACCATTGCCTGTTTAGATATCTGCTGTCTCCCAGCTCCAGGAGGTCCCAATTTGGATCTCCAGGAGCAACCATTAACAGTAACTTTCCTCAGGTGAAACTGAGCAAGAAGTGGGATGCTTGAGCTTCACCTTAGAGGAACAATATCTCCATCTGACTCAAACACCCATTTCTCCTGCTCCCTGCCTTTCCAGAATTTAATCAGAGCCAGAAAGGCTGAATGGTCCTTGTTTGCACATTCACTGCTGCCCACCACTGTTTACACTGGCAACAACTAGAACAAACCCCACTGGCCTCCCATTCAGCTCCTTGCCTTGAGGTGGCCCCAATACAGACACTATCAGAATCAAGTCCACTCGCTTTGCATTGCGYGTCATGTATCTATGATCAGACTTAATTCCTGTTATGGACAGGATCAGTTAACATGCAGAGAAACCTCTTGGATTCAGCCAACACCCAGGTTATAGCCTCTGGTTTAAGTATGAATTATAGCCTTTATCTAAAAGGCTCCATTGTGTGGGTGCATCTGTCACTGAGTATATTAATATGAAAAGCTGTTGTTGAAGATTGCCCACTAGGGAGGGCTGGTAAAGTGCAGAAGAGCCTTCTTCCAGTTCACATCCAGCCCAGGTTGGTAATAAACAATAGGTGAAAAGAGACTGATCTCATCCCATTTCCTAATGGGAAGTTGACTTTGCAGCAGAACTACCATGACTGCTACTGGCTGTCTGCACAGAAAGACCAGCTGAGCAGGGCAATGAGCTCCCCGACTGCCTGGAAAAGCAGGGGTCTCTGGGGGCAACACAGCATGCCAACACTGGTACTGACATTAGCCACCTGTTGTGCCATTAAACAGGGATGCCAAACCTTTTGGGAGCACAGAGGCACAAGGTCAGTGGGTGAAATGGAACCCTTGCTGTAGCTGGAAGCAGCTACACAAGATAAAATGTTTTTTGCAATTGCATATACTGTGCTGAATGTTATCTGAGGGCTCAGAGCACATGGCTCCTCTCTGCTCCCTTAAGACTCTTGATCCTACAGCTCCTGCTAAGCAGAGACATACTCAGCTGATTATGGCTGTTTTGCATCAGCATCTGACAGACCAACCTCCTGGAGCCACCCCTGCTGCACCACGGTTTGGTCTGGAGTGAAAGGGACTCTCTCCTGATTGCAAGAGACTTTATCTGAAGTCTCGTGAGCAGGAGGTGACTCTTGCCAACAGCTCCAGGTTTGTCAGGGGAGAGAAAGGAATCTGGACTAAGTCTACTCAGYTACTGGAATTTTCTGGAAGATGGGTCATTAGGAAGATTACTCATAATGTAAAAAATACCCCGTCATTTAGAGAGAATGAAAGAGAAAGCAGAGGAGAGACAGATGCAACTTTCACACCACCACCATCGCTTTCCAAAGGCTAAATCTGTCCCACTTCAAGGGCACAGTAACAGTCTATGTGAGACCTAACTCCACAGGCACCCAGAAACTGCCACCCTGGACTGGACCAAGCATCATTTCACCCAGGACTCATCCCTGGCAGTGATCAGCATCACCTGATTCAAGCAYAAGAAATACAGCAGTAGATACTTCCTACCCACTTAGGACTCCTCCAACTTCTATAGGTATTTTATTCTCTTGATACAGGAGGAGAGAGGAAACAGTAGGTAAATCCAGACTCGCAATCCATAACTAAAGCAGGAATAAAGACAAATCCAGCTACCAAAAGGAGGCTCATCTGCCCTCAGATACCAAAATGGAAACTCAGGAGGCATGAAAGAAAACCGTAACATTTCTTGGGGAAAAGATGAGCCTTCACCACCTTCCCACCTTACACAGATAATGCGAAGTCGAGCCCTGTTCTCTGGTCATTAATCCAGAAAGAGAGGCCCGAGACTTTACCTAGACACTAACTGATAATTAACCCCCCCAAATCTACCATCAGCCTCAGCATCCTGGGGGTGCAGAAAGGAAATGAGGAGGAGGCGGGGCAGAAAGGAAGCATTTCGTACTTGCATCTAACCTGTTTTCCAGATGAGTTTCTCAATGATCAGATTCAATCTACTGTAAAAACTTCCCAGGGAGAGAAACCCTCAGCGCATGAACCAAAAATGTAATGATCTGGGAAATGTATTCCTCTTTAAAGGGAAGAAAACTGTTGTTTCACCTTTGTGCTCCCACTTTTATTGTTCACAAACTATATAGATTTCTGTGCTACGAGGGGGAGAGGCAGTGGCAGAGCCACAACCCTGAGCCAGCTATCACCCAGGTATCAGGCCCTCATCACGAACACACTGCCACTTGGAGAGGCTGCCAAACTGCATCAGACTCGATGTCTGCCTGCTCATACCCCGGCTCCTGCCTCACCGCAACCAGCTGCTTTAATGGAAAACCCAAGAACTGGCCAAGCAACTGACTGGGGGGGCAGATCGCTTTTCCTTCCCGACATTAAGTACCATCCTGGACTCTACTGGGAAGAGATCAGCTTAAATATGTGGTTTAATAAACCTGCAGCAAGATTTATCATTAGCTAAGATATTTTTGCATATCTTCACCATCCATAGGAGTGTCCACCCCTTTTTTTGACTCTAGTTAAGTGCCTGGCCTCAATGGCTTCCTGTAGTAATGAGTTTCACAGTCTAATTAAGTAGTGTGTTAAGAAGCACTTTTCCTTTTAACAGTTAATGCAGTTCTGGCTACATCTGTGCTTCCAACTTCTGTTAAAAGGTCTGGTCCCTAATCAATGCTGCTGCGCCACCATGAATCCCCTCGTGACCACACCAACCCCTGGAAGTCTCTGCTTCCATTAGCAGAGCACTTCAGTGGGGCTAGCAGGGTTCAGCCATCAGTACGGAGGGAAAAGTTGCCACTGTAGGTGCACTCATGCTAGAGCATCCACATCTGGGCAAAGTCCCAGGGAACGAGATCTTCTACTGGGAAACTGCTGTAGCTACGAGGACTAGACTCACAGGCCTATAGAGTTCCTCATTTCACAGGGGCAAGGAAGGCAGCTGCTGTTATGCTCCATGCCCTGGATCTCAGGTCTCTTCTACACTAGAGGAGAGTATGAAATGCTATCACCTCAAAACAGGAGGATTTTACATGCATGTGAGCAGCTGAAAAATTTGAGCAGTAACAGAGAAGGAGGCCTGATGGTCCAGCCAGTCCCCAGGATAACTGCAGGTGCCTGAAATCAAACTGCATGACCATATTGTCAGTTTTAAACATCACAAAAAATGAATCCTTTGCAACTTTACAGCTAGGTTGTAGCAGGCATCTTTACTGCTATAAACATGGATTTAACATGCCCTTAGCACATGAGAAACAAGGTTATCAGACTAGCTGAGATCACCAACAGAACCAGTCAGAACAGGTAGCTAAGGAGAACTGTCACACTCATTGCACCAAATGTTTTCTGTAGAACAGCATGGGGCAACAAGGAGAAAGCTCATCTCCCCCCTGTGGGTCTGAAAATGCCCAGGGAATAGGCAGGTAGGGAAGGAGGAGCCTACATTATTCCTGGTAAAATCTTAATCTGATTCTCTGACTGCAGATATACGATCCCTACTGCTTTATGATTACTTGGTCCCATGGGCTCTTGCATTGACTGTTCTCATCTCACATAGCACTTGACATCAGAGCAAGGAGTGCTGCAGGCTGCAACCCATCCCAGGACTACACAAACCAGACCAGGATTTAAGGAGATTCTCTACCATCCCAAGAGGCAGCATGCTGAGAACAAGGGCTTCAGTGCAGAATCCCACTTTGCCTCGGTCCTCCCCCTGTGACAGAGCCGACCCACTTATAAGTGACGCACTTTCTCCAGCATCCGAACGCTGCTGCATCGTTTAGCACTCCTCATGGGCTAATTTTCTCCCTCAGGGATGGTAAATTAGATCCCACAATTTCTCCCTCCCCCTGAGTTTTTAAAAGGTCTTTCGAATATAATAAACTCRGGTATTTATATATCAATCTGCCTTACCTGAGGCACATAATATTACGGAGGCCTGGGTCACAGTAACATCGTTTCAGTGAGTTTTAAAGAGAGCAATGGGAATAGATAAGTAATTCTCTCTCCATGGTGCCCTTTCTATTTGTATGCTGAGGCTGAGAGCAGCTCCTTGCCTTGGACACACCTTCAGAAATACAGTATTTCACACCAGCACCGAAAACATCAAGGTAAGCAGCAACCGATCCTCTGGAGCTAAACAAACAGCCTTTTCCCCTTTAAATTACAGGCACTTACACATCACCTTGGCTCCTGTCTTTTGCTGCTTCCTCCTACTCCTTAATCCCTTGAAGCTGTTGCACACCTGCAGTCACTGCTTTTCAGAGCATTTGTACTGCATTTTGCACTGCTAGGGACATTATAATGTGAGAAAAAGAGGTCATGGCTTGGTTGCCTTGGGGAGCAGCATCAGCCCCTTTCCATATTCTGCATGGCACTGCGGCAGCTCGGCTGTAAGCAACTGGTTCAGCCACAGAGACTGAGGCTGATTCTTATATTTAAGCACTCGCTTAAGACTTTGCTGGGCCAGAGGCTTTAACTGGGACAAAAAAGCCTCCAAACGCCAGCAGAACTCGCTACGAGATTTCTCTGGTATCAGTTTATCCAGTTCCTAAAGAAAGCAATATGCCTTTTTGACTGAAGAGAACACACCAAATCACAGAAATGGACTTCAGAAGGAGCGTAAACTCTCTTGCTTACTTGCTAGCCAAAGCAAGTGGGTCAGATCACCCACTGCAATAACATTATTTTATTGTTGCATTCACAGGCGAAACTGAAACCAGTTTCCTCTTGCACTAAGTGATGTACAAACATGCTCTAAAAGGTTTACGATAGCTAGAGGATAGGAAGATATACACTAATGCCTGAAGTCACACAGCACACAGCACCAACACCTAGTCCAGGGCTCTGGCCATACTTTTCCCTTGGGTACCTCAGACCAACTGTGGACTGACCAGCTTTCACCCCTAAATTCCTGCCCACTGTGGGTTTCATTCTGACTTATAAAGGCATTTCAATGCCTTTATTTGCCTCTGAGGAAAAAAGTGCTTGGCGTTTGTTTAAGTGTTTTTGTTAGACCTGAAACAAATACTGCATCATTTAACTTTGAGGCTTTTGTTAGTGGTATCAGTCGTATTCTGCAAATCACAGACTCAAGACTGCATCTAACCCCTAATAAGCAAGCAAACTGCTATTCGTCCACCTCCCTGCTTTCCCCCAGCTGCTGTTATCTCTGTGTGAGACTGGGAATTGGAGGAAAGAATGACCCAGTGATTGTCTAAATCAGCCCAGCTCTAATTTACTGGAATATGGTTTGAGCAGCTAATGTAACACCTACTGTGAGCAAGATGGAGCTATCTCCAGGACTTCTGTAGGCTAGGAACATTCACTTAAATGGCATTGTCTGGCTGCACTCACTGGAGGGCCCGCTGTACCACAGAGAGCAGTTAACCCTTGGAGTGGGAAATTAGGTCAAAAGAACTCAGCTTTCAACTGCAATTGGAAAAGTTAACTTTCCACAGAAAATTGGGTGTCCTGTTTGCCTCTGTCACTTTCCCGACGCCTCGCGTAGCAAACAGCTGGAGCAATTACAGCATGCAGGTAAACAGACAGCAGTGAAGGCGTCCTCAGGATGCCCTCAGTCAGGCACAAGCTCCTCCCAGCTTCCCCAGCCCTCACTGAAACAGTGACATGTCATGTTTCCCATGGCTAGATTAAGCAGTTGGTGTCTCCTTAAATAGAAAAGATTTTTTTTGTTTAAAATACTGGACTGAGACACACACAAGTCAGTGCCTTCCCTGGCCCTGATAGAGAAGCTGAGCTCCCTGGAAAATTACCTTCGCCTCTGTCCTTCAACTCCTCATGATGAGGAGAGAGGAATAATTCCTCCCTTGCCTATGGTCTGTAAGCATTTCGAGACCAACATTGGTTCTCGTCCTGAGCACGTAAAGCACCTGGTACCCCAGGACAGCAGTAGCTGAGGGGGCAGGAAGATGCTCATCATACAAACAGCTTCGGTTTCACCAACAAGGTCATTGCAAGCTGTTAAGTCAACACTCAGAATTCTGCGAGTAGTATGAGAGGTAAAAATCCTGTTTTATCAGGCTTTGGTGGAAAATGTATTTATTTCAGCCTGTTTTTCAAATGGAAGTGTAGGTCTTCAAAAAGCAGTGCTTTCCAATAAGCTCTTATGGCACTTTACAGAAGAGTAAATCTGTATCAATCTAATTATCCCTATTTCACAGATGGGGAGACTGAGGCACAGCAGAGCTGGGGCAGGAAGAAGTGACTGGTGGAAATGCCGCRACAAGTCAGGGCAGAGCTAGGACAGGCAGTCTGATTTTGACTGGGACCCCCCCAACCTGGCAGATGTGCTCCCTTTAGAAGTGGAGATCAAATGGTGGCACAGGTGCAGCCATCCACAACAGCTGAGTCCCCTCTCTGAAGCATAGGACAGCACAGTTCAGCAGGGAAGATGGGGGTTATGAAAGCATCCTCAACCAGCCCTTCTCCAGAGGACCCCCAAACTCACTTCAGCAGGAGTTTTGCCAAAAGATGACTTTGTCACCTTCCAATTGCCACTGAGGCTGGCTTCAGCCGCTTCTAGGACTTAGCTGCAGATAATATTCATGCTCCTTTTCATTAGGAAAAGGCAAAATGGCAACAGGAGGAATGTAATGCTTTCAGCATCAACTGTCATAGCTGGAGAAATCACTGGCATTTAATTGCTCACACGGCCACAGTTCCAGATTAAGCTGTGTGTAATCCCTTTACCTTGCAATGCACTGGGCTGTGTGCAGGTAGCATGTAACTCTCCAGTTCAAAATCTGCCTTTCTAGCAAGCATAAGCACCATTCCCATTAGCCTCTGCAGCCGAGGAGAGGATGAGCTCCCCCAACCTGAAAAGCTGAATCAGTAGAGAGCACCCTTGTGCTGCTCTGCTTCCTCTGCAGGGAGATGCCTCTGGTCCCTGCACAGAGGGAAGCTCACACAGCCTTTGCGTACAGGAGGCCACTTCCAGGAGCTTGCTCGCTCCCCTCCCATGGAGGGGCCCGCAAGCCCACAGGGCCCAGCTCCCACCACGGCTGGGAGGGAACACACCCTGGTGCTCTCCCACAGCCAGGCAGCGCACAGGCCGGCTGCATGTGGGAAAGCAGCCCAGATACAGGCAACAACCTGCTTACGGCTCCTCCATCTTTCCACGCATCTGCCTTCCCAGAGCGGTCATGCATTGGGTCACACTTGACCACTGAAATTAGTGCAGGATCCCCCGGATCAGGTGAAGGCCTCTCCATACTCCTTTAGTGATACAATTGGAAACCAGTCACCTGGCTGGGGGAAAAGCATCTTGTTTCATTTTGGGGATGCCTTTCCCAGAGAAGAACTATCCTTTCATAACACTGGCCTGGAGGCTGATTGTAACAGTATTAAAAGCCACTTCAGAAGGAACAATGTTAATGAGTGTAGCAATATCCCTGAAAACAGAGAGCAAAAGCATGAGAAATTAAAGCAAAGGAGACAGATGTGAGGTCAGCTTAAAAAGACACTAACTGACTTCAGAGGCAAAAGCCCATGTCTGGCAGAGGTGCCTGGGTGTCTGGATCACAGAGCCAATTTATGTTTTCCTCTATGCCCCCCACTGCCCCCAGACCTCCCTCTGTTCAGGTCGACCATCTAGCAACTGTGAGAGCACACRTACCAGCAGCCCAACATCCTCCAGCTTCTGCAAAGCCAGCGTGCCTCGCCAGGGGACACCAACACCAACTGCCTGGCAGAGCTGCTGCCAGACCTACCCAGGAGCCTCTTCAGATGRTCTCCCGCTCCTGTGGGTACCATCCCTACCCCTTCTTGGATCACCTAAATAAAGCAGGCCTCACCTTCACACCCCATCTGCCAGTGTCCTTCCCAGGCACCTTTAACGCACAGGGATCAAGAAGGAAATAGCTGCGAGGAGGGAAGACATCCTCCCACCACTACAGCTGACAGCCAATTTTTAGTTACAATGTTACTTTAAAAACAAAAAACACACAACCCCCCCAACCAGCTTTATCCTAATTCTCCCAGGAAATAATGATTTTCTGTTATTAAATAATGTAAAATGATTGAGGTGAGTCATAAAGCATTTGTATTAACACTAATGGATCCATGATTAATATTTCTTTATTTTATTATTATAAAACTTGTCTGTATCCCTCCCCCCTTCCTCTGTCCTCCCCATCACATTTTGTTCTCAGGGGAGGTAATCAAGTCTTCACTTGAATTTCTTATTACTTGAAAGGCTCTGCATCACAATATGATAATGGGACAGTTTCATAATTACAATTAAAAAAAAATCAGTGCAAGAGAAAACTAGAGGCTTTYAGATGCTTTTGTCTTTGTCACCCAGAAATGAAACAATTGCTTTAAAACCTATTAAAAGAATGAGGGCAGTTTCAACTTACTATTATACAAAAAAGTTGTATCTGAGCCTTGCCTTCAAAAGCCCATTCTTYCCCCTCAACTTCTTCAAATCACTGACTCTCCCTCCGCCCCCTTTTCTTTTAATAAAGTAGTAGGCAACATTAACTTCTTTGCTTTCCCAGTAACTATTCCCCATGTAACACAACCATTAACATGCAAGACTAGATTAGTAAATCCTGCATTTTGCAACTGATTTGCTTTGCAGCTACCCACTTTGTGCCTCAGTTTCCCATTTGCAGTTGAAGAAAGTATAGGAAATAAGTTTTTTTTTTTTATTATTTTTACCCAAAGGACAAGTACAGGCTCACATGGTAAATTTAAAACCCTGCCTCCTGCAGCAGGACGCAGGTGGCAGAGATGAGCAGAATTAGTCCTGTTCTCTGCTAACAGGCTTTGAGATCCCACAGGATATAAGCCTGGGTAGACCTGACAAATATTAATGATTATTCTTATTATTCCTCCTAGAGCTGGCCTAAAATATCATCAGATATTGCTCAGGATACATCAAGCTGGCAAGACATTATGCTTTATGTGGGACTCAAGCTGGAATTTCTGTCTGGAAACAATTGTGAAAATAAAGAGTCCTTTACTGGAGGGAAAAGAGGTGCAATACATGAAAAACAGCTGGATCAGGGGGGAAAAAAAATTCCCTTTTGTGCTGTGACTGTTGCTCTCTGGCTCCAGCTGCCTTCCCCACATAACACTGCAAGCTATCTCGATTCCTGGGCTCCCTTCTCAGTCAGGCTTTTGACTCACTTGTGCAACCACAGGCACCTGGGAGTGACCACACTGTGCCTCAGTTTACTTACTGCTCCCTCTACAAACGGAATTGCTCTGCCAAGGAAGGAGCCGCACAGCAAGACTCTTGGCGGCACGTGCAATGCTCAGAAAGGCCGGAGAGAAGCAAACACCCACCCGGCACCCTCCTCTCGGTGCAGAGGTCCCGCCAAGCCTCCCTGCAAGCCCTTTGGCCTCACAGGGCTYGTCTCCGCAACTGGAGGAGGGCACAGCAGGCAAGGCAGGGTAAGGAAGTGGCAGAAGGAACCTTTGCCTGTTCTCAGAGCCATAAGCTCAGCCCCAGCCATCGTATCTCACCTGCCACAGAAACTCCAGCACACAGGCAACCACCAGCACCACAATAAGGGCCCGCTCGCCCCAGCCCATATTTATAGACGCCTGCTGAGGTAGGGCTGGACGGGATTGGTTGGGGCGAACAGGTGGCAGCAGGGGATTGGTCAGTGAGGGTGCCCCCCCCCACCTTCGAGCAGCCATTTTGCCCCTCAGAGGAGCCCCAGCTGGGCCTGTGTGGCTCTGCCAYGTCCTGTCTCCATCCCCAGGGCACCGTGCTGGCCCGGCTGGGTTCAGCGCTGCTTTCTGTGGCTGTTGGGAGCCTGGGCACCCCCGTTCCTCCCCCTGAGTCCCAGCTGTGAGATGTGCCGGCTTGGCCTGGCCCTTGGATCAGGGCTGACCCCCAGAGCGTCTGTGCAGCTCCCGGCGCCCTGGCCTCTGGCAGGGCCTGATTACGACTRTAAAACAAATAATGCCAAAATGCAAATAGTGGCAGCAGCAAATTCTTGATTAAATATGAACAAGCAGCGAATTGCTTATGTCACTCACCCCACTCCTCTCTGTCCTCCATCTGTCTGCTTCACTCCTCTTTCACCATCTCTTTCCCCAGCCATCTGTTTAGCGTTCTCCCTCCTTCTCTCCCTCCCYGTCGCCGCACCTCCTTCCCTTTGCAGCTGTCTCATTTTGAGCTGGTCCCCTCTAGCTGTTCCTCTCCCTGCTTCCAGACTGGGCTGAGCCCATGGTCAAACCCCTTAGGGAACTGGATAGCAGTGGTTCAGCCTCCCTGGCTTTAGTTTGGGTGGTCAGTGAGGACTTTAGGTCAGTGCAGGAAAGCTGAAGGCAGAGGGCTTCCATGCCTGGTCCTGGTCCTGTGCGTCCTGTGTGTAAAAATATTCAGTGGTCATCATGATCAAAACCCACCCTCGCATGAGCCTGATGGATGTCATGCAAAATCATTTGCACCAATGCAGTATTTGTGTAAACTCCTGAACCAGAGCAGCAGCCTCCTAGCCCACTTTGCAGTGTTTCATTTGCTTTTCCCCAGGCCAAACAACAGAACAGGGCAAAGGCACCAGATTGATGGGCATTAAAATCTTTGGAAAGGAGATAAACCTCATTGCTCCAATGCATCAGCCATATCTTCCTGGAGGGTGGGAAGGAAACCTCTGGCTGGCTGGGCTGCTGCCAGTACTTCTGCTGCAGGGTATTTGCATGCTACCATGGATGCCAGGGAAGCTGTCCGCTATTTGAGACAGAGATTGGGTTTTATCCAGGCTGGAAAATCCAGGGTTCCTATAAAAGAGCCAAGTAAGGGCCCTGTGTCTGACAAGAAGGAAATAAAACTACTGGATTGTTGGCTTTGATAAATCCTTTCCCTGACACATTCCTCAGACTTTCTTTCAGCAAAGGATAATGGTGTAGAGAGAGAGAAACTGTGTCCTTTTTTTTTGTTGATTTAAATACAGTGAAACAACGACGACATGATATCAGCAAAAAGCTGTTAGAAGAATAACCTGACTGTGCACCTTCTTTCCTGAGTCTCCAGGGGGGAATCCATTTAGATTGATGCATGATAAAGGAACGAACCTGTTGCCTGAACAGGGCAGCTCTTGGTGTGATAGGCAGAGCTGCTATCAGACCTGTTAAACAATAAAGCTGTGAAGTGCAGACATGTCATGCTTTCCAAGCAAGGAGATCTTCTTAAGGAATCCTTGATAAAGGAACAATCCTGTTCAAGTTAATGGGTTTCCATGGGTGATGCTTGGAGAGGAGGTGTGAAGCAGATGAGGATCTTCGCTGTGGCTGCTGATGCACATCCCTCCCCTGCACAAACACACCCACGTCCATGGGAGCGTTACCGGCTCCAGAGCATGGGGAAGGGGAGGGACATTACTGCAAACACAGGACAGAAGGTGGTGAGGGGTGAGCCAGGCTAATGGGAGCAGCCCCAGCCCTGCTTTGGCAGTCCCAAAGGGGTGTTTGGGTTGTCAGGAGACATCTGGCCCACACCTGGGCCTTTGGACAAGGGCTGCTTTTCTAAAGGAGCAGGAGAAACGCAGAGGGGTCGCTGCTCGGGCCTGCTTAGCCCAGTGTCTTGCCTCCAGTGACCAAGTTGCGTAGAAGAGGGAAAGGAGGAGTGATAYAGGATCTCTCCCCAGCGTATGTCCTCCAGGGGGGCAGCTTTCAGGAGCCTCTTCAGACCGAGGCTATCCAGACCATCCCATTGAACAGCTCCGTCCTTAGCCCATGCTATGGTATCCGTAAAGCAGGGCYCTGACCTTTTGGGGGATCTTGCAACCAATAGTAGTAATTACGTGCCAAGGTCACCTGTCAAAGCAACGTCACACCTCCTTCATGCCATGAGCATCTTTGGACTTTGTCCTGATTTGCCCCAGCTTGAGTCAGAAGAGAGCCAGGCTCTCCTTGACTGGGTTTCTAGAAAACATCACAGAGAACAGTAATTTCACTGCAGTGTTTATCCTGAGGAAAAAAAACACATGATTTGTTTTTCTGCCTGTGACAGGGAGAATTTTTCATGTTACCATCAGCCCTGGAGTTCAGACATTCACCTATTGGAAAGATGTCCAGCTTCGAAGGATGGTTAATCTTATTTGAAAAGATATAATTAGAAAAACACATACAAACACATGCGCCACACACTCACAATCTCATTAGAGACCGCATTCTCCTTCAGCTGAGGTAAAAGATTTATTTATATGGTGGGGACAAAGGTGCTTTTGTGCATGGTTAATGTGTATGTGTGTGCATCTGTGTGTGCGTGTACCCATGTGCATATGTGGGTGCGTGTTCATGTGTCTGAAGAGGAGAGGTTTTGAACTTGTTGAAATCTTTGCAGTTCCTGGTCCTGGTTCCATTTTTGGAAGCTGCTTTTGATGAGATCTCTCCCGTCACYGCACGGAAGAGAGCATCTAATCACGCCGTGCAAGGACAGCCACAATTGACAATGCGTCTCCCTCTTCCAGGAGAAAGGAAGAGGGGGATAAAATGAATAATTCAAATGATAATTAGCAGCATAATTATTCCTGTTTTTAAAGTAACCTACGGGACAGAACATCAACGAATGAGTCACTGGCAAAGTATAAACAGAAACGATTTGGAAGATGCTGATGCTTTAGGAAGGGACTTGTCAGGGACTTTCTGTTCTGGTCCCAGTCAGCATCAGGAGTCCCACCCAGCGGCTCCCTGCGGGTTCACAACTGGCATCAGTTCCCAGCCTGGTGCAGCAGGTCCCAACTGCAGGTTTGGCTGTGATGTGCTCCAGTCCTGCAAATAACGATGCTCAGGGCTGAGATCTCCTGCGTGTGCCAGGAGTTGAGATCTGCAGGTGCTGAGACATGGGGAAGGGAGAGGGGGTTTTATCCCTGCATTTTAGGTTGAATTGTGAGGGGAGAAGGTAAAAGCTCAGTCTCAAGGTGTCCACATTGTTCTTTGGAAGAGCCAAACCCTGTATAAGGAACAGACCTGTCACATACCTGGTCYTGCCCTAGTCCTTTCTGACAGTCAGACAAGGAAGACTGGACTTCAGCTCAGACCTCCATTTAATTGACAGTCTTAACAGTCTTCCGAGCTACAGTCACTTTTGTTTTTTTTAAAGCCTGGAGCTTCTTTCTTTAACAGGAAACGTGAAACCTCTGTGGCTGGAGCAGCTCCCGTCCAAGGAGACACTTGGACAGCAGCAGCAGCTTGTAAAAGCGAGCAGCGGGATGCCTCTTGGCACTGTAACACAAGAAGAAGAGAAGAAAGATGTCTTTAATTTGCCTCGTGATGATCAATATAGAATCAAATCCGACCTTGAATTTTAATGGCTCTGTACTAATAGCAAGCCACTTGCAGATGGATGGAGGAGGATCAGAATAGCCTGGGGGAGGGAGGGCAGGGTGCTCCTCTGCAAAGCAGGCTCAGCACCCTGCGTGGCGACCTCCTGCCACCGTGGATGTGCTTTTTCTAGGGCTGGCAGAGGAAAAATTGCTCTGGGATGGCAGTGGCTGGGGACAGACCCTTGTGACAGCCAGGGGCATCACGACCCACTGGAGCGACACAAGGGCTTCCTGGATTCCCCCAAGCTCTGTTTCATCCAGAAATTTCAAGGCACTGTTTTAAAAGCAAAGGCGTTTACGGGTAAGAAAACAGAGTCAGAGAACAGCTAAGCCCAAGGCAGCAGCCAGAGCAGACCCAAGGCTCCCAAGCCTGCTGTGGGACCCTCCTCGGGACGCTGCAGCCTCTGCGTCGCTCCTTCTCTTTGAGATGTGTCAGATTTTGTATGGACAGACAAGATGACTCAACTCCTGATCTATGGCACTGGCAGCGTTTGCAATTGGCAGAGAYTTGTTAAAAAGAAAAAAAAAAGTATGAATATGTATATATATTTATATATATAAATAAATTCAGATGAGATTGACCAGTTGAAATTATACAGCAGCCATTAACATTGGCATCTTTATTTGCTGCATCAATTGTATTTGGCTTAATCTTGTTCCCACAACACTGAAAAGATTTGACTCATCTTCTGTTTTTTTTGTTGATATAGAATCATTCTGACAGTTATCCTGTTGGCTGTTAATAAATATCCGCACTTTCTATAATCAATCATAAAACAAATCCAATCGCCTTTTCGCTTTTTATTTGACCTTAATCCTAACAAATCTCCTGCTGTTTTATTGAATTTACTCATGAACCAGCAGAAGAAAAGGGGAAAAAAAAAAAAGAGGGTATCCACTGGAGGCTGCCCATTTGTCTAAGGCAAAGACAGTCTCAGGGAGCTGAGATGGGAATCAGGAGATTATTCATCCCCATGCTCTGCCACTGTCTGTTGAATCACCCCAGCCAGATCTCTTTGCCTTTCGTTTCTTGCTTCCCCTCAAAAGGAAAAAGAAAAACTRCGTGAAGCTGAGCATCACATTTTTCTTTCCTCTCAGCTGAGGACTGGCTGCCTTCCATGGACCACACAGGCAAGGGGAGATTTCTTGCTTCTGCAGGAGCTGCGGGAAGGACTTCTGCTCCTTAGTGGTCTCACTTGGGCTTTTAACGATCACCAGACAGCCGGTCTCCCCCTTCCTCTGCCCGCAGGCTCCGGGGGAGGAGTGTGGCACAGCCGCGGTGGGGAGCTGGTTCTCGTAGCGCAGCTGAGCCCAAATTGCAGAGGGGGCTGGAGGGCAGAGGATGCTCCCTTCGGCGCATTCCCCACCCCGTGGCCGTTTCTGCCGGCACAGTGTCTGTTTTCTTCCCTCTCTCCCCACCCCTAGACTTTAGTTTGCAAGAACAAGCCAGCGAGTGCTGCAGGACTGCCAGGGAGATGGGGCTTGCCTCTCACCATAGACTACTGCGTCGCAGCGTGGGGAGGAAGGACGCGACAGCGGAGCCTCCATCAGCTCTTCCACTCCCAGATCAGGCCTGGATCTGCCCCTGCTCACCAACAGCCTAGGAGGCACGAGGATGCCTTATGAGCAATTCTGGTACCGTTCCTATTTTGCAAGTGTTTCCCTTCCTCCACCCCAAACAGGACAGGATTGAAAGTTCAAATATAAAAATAACTAAATAAAAACAATCCTGCAGTTAAAGGAGGGGGGGAGGAATAAAAGGATAAAAGCAGGAGAAGCAACTTTGTCCTTTGGTGCCAACAGCACCAGGCTCCTGCGGCTGGAACCCCAACGAGAACCAAAGTATCTTCATCATTATCTAGCTGCAAATGGCAGCTGCCTTGCCAGCCGCTGCTCGGGCGGGACGGTCGCTTTTACGAGAGCAGGAAGGGAACAGTGGGGCAGGGAATTAAAATATGGGCTACAAATTGGAAACGGCAGGGGGTGGAGGGGGATTCAGCTTAGCCAGCGGACGCCCAGCGTGCTCCCTATTTATGCTATGCCAATGACTTTGCTCTCATGCAGCTCGCAGGAGAGAGAGAGAGAGAAAGAGCAAGAGAAATATATATATATATATATCTTGCAGCTTGCCTTGGCCCGGGGAAGTTCCTGCGCAAGCCAATGGCAGGAGAGACTGCAGTGCCGTAGGTCAGGCAGTGACGCAACGGCCCTTCTGGAGCCGTGAATTACCTGCCCTTGGGCAGCTCGCTCTGTCTAGAGGCTAATCCTGTGGTTGAGGGATTGGCTGGGGAAGGGGGGGAGGTGGGAAAGGCTGGGTGCCGGGATGGCTGCATCCGCACACGGGACTGCAAACCCCACAGCGGGCCAAGCCCAGACTGCAAAAGAGAGGTGACCTAACCCCAAAGCTCATACCCAACCTTTTCTCACACTCAGGGAAACCTGAACTTAAATTTAGGGTCCCGTGTGACCTTGGCACCTCTGTGCCTCAGTTTTGCTGCTTTTAAGATGGGAATCAGAGCCCTGCACTCAGAGCACGGCCAGGATGAACGTGYGGAGCGGTGCATGGCGCTCGCACCGTTCTGCGGCGGGGACCCTGCAGCCCTCCCAGAGCTGCGGCCCCTTTGCGAGTGTGTGTCCTTCTCCAGTCGGTCTCTCTCCTCRTCTCTGCTCCCGTGGCCCCACATCACCCTGAACCCAACTGACAGACCTGTACTCGGCACGCACTGCCGGGAGAGACGCACGCAAAGGAGAAGGGAAGCAGTGCCTGCGAGGTGCCTCCTCGTACAGAGAGGCCTGAGAGCMACCAGAAATAGAAACACGGGACCATGAATTAAACACGCTGCAGTATCTCATCYGTCTCCAGCGGGGAGTTCAGCTCAGGGCAAACTGCTCCTCTGCCTGGGAAGGGAGAATATGGATCAGCGAGTGCCCTACCTCGCTGGTTTGAATAGAAGGGGCTTCTTCGAGCAGCTGGTTCAGTGCCCCCTTCCCACCCCATCCTCACCTTCCCAGCCCTCCTGGGCCCCTTGGGCCGATGCTGACCAGCCCTGTGCACCTCCAGCTCCCTGGTGCCCCCCAGCATCCCCCCCCCCCGGGAGACCCGCTGCCCCCGGGCCAAAGCAACGAGTTTCCTCTACACGTCCCAGCGAACCGGGAGCCCACGGTGTCCGACAGCACGGGAGGGAGCGGGGCTGCTGGGGGGCGCGAGATGCTTGCGGCTCAGCAGGGCGCAACTCCGCGTCTTCRGCGGAGGGAAGCTGCCCCTGGGGAACACCCCGCACAGCCAAAGCTACGTGCAATAACACGACAGGCTGCCGGATATGAAAATAGCAGCACTTTGATCTACAGGTTCCTCCGACGGCAGAGGACAGCACGGCCCTGTTATTGATGGTGCTCCCAGGCTCGGAGGGGAGCGCAGGGCTGTGCTTAACATCGTGCGCTGACATCGGCTGTGATTATTGCTCCTGCGGACAAGAATCTCTGCTGGCCTCCGTGCCTGTAAAAGATGCCCCCGGGCACGACACAGGGGAAAGGGCCCCCCCTTGCTGCCCGCGACACGGGCAGCAGCGAGCCGTGGCCCTGCCTGCCCGTCCCTGGGGTGGGAAGCTTGCGAGGCACCGYGCGGGCAGGAGGAAGGGTCCGGCCCTGGGGACCCGCCACCCCGCTCTCCTCTTCCTGCCGCTCTCCCTCCACCGCCAGCAATCGCCTTTATTCCATTAAACGACGCCGAGGAAGGACCAGCCTTTCCCGGAGGCTGCCAGACCCGGGCAGATGACAGGAGAACATCTCTTGGGCGGCAGGTGATTAGCTTTGCTGACAGCTGTCTCGAGTGGAAGTGATGGATGGTACCTCAGCCTGCCRGAGCTCCGGAGTCTGCCGTGGGTCTCTGAAGTCGACCAGACAGCAGAGCTCGCGACGGATTAGCCCCATGCCTGCCTGCAGCCCCAGGGCGTGAGACGACTCCAGGAGTGACGGGTAAAATGAAGGAAGTAATTTAGAGCCTAACGAGGGGGAATCCACAAAGCCCTGCCTCAGCCTGAGAGCAGTCGCTTGAGAAGGGGCTTGGTTTTCATCTGGCTTTGCAGCGGCTTGGAGCAAGTTTTCCTAACTCATGAAGGGAAATGCAAAAAGTTCTGCTTCAGGAGGGCTTCTCCCTCCTGTCTCGAGCATCGCTTCATTAACTGACCCCACACAAGATGCAGAGCATTTTCAATTCACAAATAAACGCACATTTGCTGCACGGATCACACATRCACATGCCAGATGGCACATGGGGACACAGTCAGGGGATATTGGCTACAYGCAATTCAGCTACAAATGCAGCTTGTGTACAGACCAGCTGCAATCACCTTATATATCGCTGTCAGTCGGGTCAGCCCCGCACACGCTGGGGCACTTTCCTGGGTCCTCGGGGCCGGCCGCGCTCCCGTTTCCCGCGCCTCCCCTCTCTTTGCCGCCTGCAGACAGCCCGTCCACCCYGTACACGCAACCAGCATCCAGCTCACCTGCAACGCTTGCGGAGGCGACTGCCATGTCCGTCACACGCAAGTACATGCAAAAATTTGAGCGCAGACACTAGTATAACACCGATCCCACATACGCACAGCGGCGCTTTTATACGGATCAAACAGCCACAGGATCCCTGTGCTGGAAATCACAGCCGGGCCGTAGGGACACGTGCACATCCCGGGGAGAGACCATCAGTCAGGACAGCGCTTGGACACCCAAGGATAGGAAACCCAAGGACAGCGGTACTGCATCCTGCTCCCCATGGGGGTATYGGGGGAAAAGGATCCTATAAATAAGCAGTCTGGACAAAGCGGGGGGCTCAGGGAGCCCCAGATTCTCCGGTTCTCTCTGCCTGTTCCTCTCCCTCTCTTGRAAAGGCCCCGCGTGCTCCCGCAGAAGCCCTGCCTGCTCCGTCTCCCTCCCTTTCATCGGGTTAATTGGATGCTGCCTTACCTGGGGAAATCTCAGCCCGGCTGTCAGCCCYGAGCCTCACTTGGCAGGCTCCAAAAGCTACCGGGAGCGCACTGAAGCTGGAAGAGGTTTTTAACCTGTCACAGAGGCAGCTGCGGAAAGGAGCAGGACTTGGCTGCCTCTAATTGCTCTTTGCGCAGAGGTGCCTTGTTTATTCGATTAATTTGGAGCCATCAAAATACCTGGACTAGGCAAGCAGCTGCTGAGCAGGGGCACGAGCGGGGATGTTTGCCTCTAGACGGTGGGAAAGGCTGTGGTCGAGTAGGGGTCTGCAGACCYCGTCTTTGCTGTAAAGGACTTCTGTCTCTTGGTTTTTATGGGCATTAATGCCGGTTGTGCCATCAGTGGGAATTACCATTAGCAGCTATTTCGAGCAGAGAAAGGAGTCCGTGATGCTTTTTCTCCCAAAGGCACCCAGAAGGTCGGTGACAGAGCAGGATGGAAAACGCTAGTCCAGACCCAGGCGTTAAATCCTCGAGGCTGTGCTGTTTGGCCAAAGGAAATGCTTATTTCCACTGATAAATGAACAGATATTTAGAAAGTAACAGATATTCCCTCTTCCCCAAGGCTGCAAATCCCAGACTCAAATCACCCTCCTTGTTAGCAAGCCCAATCCACCTCCACGCCCCATCTCTAAACGTCGGGCACCGGCCCTAGGAAACCCGCAGCGAGCAGCACAGCCAGGACGGGCGAGAAGYGCTCCCTGCCCGGGACCTAAAACCGTAAATCACTGCGGAACGCATTTCCTCCGCCTGGATTTCACAGCTCTCTGTACGTTAATTCAGCCGGCCACGCTCTCCGCATGCACTGTGCCTGGAGCCCGTTGCAGCAAGGTCCAGGATCTGGCTTTTTAGAAAGAAATAAAATAAAAAAATAATAATAATAAACAAAAAGCCTTGTTTCGGCTTGCCTGTTCACAATCAAGTTTTCCCTGGGCATGGGCAGCAGCCTTACAAGCCGTTTCTGTTTGATAGCTCGGGTTTTATTCACATAGATAATGAGTTTGGCAGGAGGTTAATAAGTGTCAACTGAAAGATAATTTAAGAGTTGTACAGATAAATTTGTTGTATGTTTTCTTCCTGTGTGTGTGGCTAATATCTCAGTGCCCATACACAAATGCATGTTTGCACAGAGTGCACAGACTGGTTTCTAAGCCCGTAATCTGTATGGTCGGGCTTTATTCCTCAAGGTATTGCAAATATCTGAAAGTCACAGCAAAAATCCTGCCGCATATAAATTCCCATCTGCCCTTTTTTCCCTCTCCTGGACAAAATGATTAGATTAACACAGGGAGGGAAAGAGTAGAAAAAAAGAAACAGAGAGGAATAAAGCTGCAGAAACGTGGCTTTCCCTCGCTCGCGCAATGCTCAAGCTGAGCGTTTCCTTGCTGACTAGACGAGGATGCGGCCGCTATGCAGAGCCTCGGGATAGACAGGCAGCCTCCGGAACGGTGCAGCTGGGTTGCGGCAGCTCTTTTTCCTTCCCCTTTCCTATGTCTTTTCTCTAAAACTCGACAAGGAGGTTTTCCCCGCAGAGGTCCTGAGCGCAGCCGGGCCAGCGCGCGCTCCCCGCCTAGCCGGGGCCGAGGCTGCTGGCAGGAGCGCGGTGCAAACCGGGGCTCGGGATGCTCGTGCCCTGGGGCAGGAGGTGACGAAATCCCCCGCGGAGACGCGGCCCGGGATCCCTCCTGCCCGAAAGCCCCGCAGGGCAGCACGAGGGTCTGGCGCCTCCCTTCTGCACCGGCTCCGGCCGCGTGGAAGCAGTCATCCCCGCTAACGGATGCTTCCTGCCTCTCCGAGCRCTCTATTACAGCCCGAGCCTCCATGTTTTAAACATCAGGATCGATACAGTACTTAGCAAAAGGCATAACGCTCCCTGTACCTCCGACAGATACAAAATACCCAGGGCGAAATAAGCCATCAGCGCTCAGAGGAACCTTATCTGCGCCGAGCATCGCCGGGGTGCCGGGCTCTGCCCGGCTYGGCAGGCATTTCGCCTGCGCCCCGCGAGCCGCGAATCAGCCCCAAAACACGGCGCCGGGCCTCGGCTGCAGCCCCTGCTCCCATCCGTCCTCCACCCTCCTAATCCCTTTAAAGGAGAACGGTTTCAGAGGGATTTGGTGGTGGATGGTGTGCGGTGGGGGCGAGAGAGGACGGCGGCGCTTTGTCCCACGTATCAACACGTTGCTGTTCCATAACCCCCCCCCCCCGAAGTTAAAGATTATTTACATCTTAGATATGGGTACGACCATAATCTMTTTGATTAGGCGAGGCTTGAATTAAGTACCAAATTTATCTCTTTACATTGTCAAACTTAATAGTAGTTTAAAGATAAACCTCATTGAAACTCCGGCTTCCCTGCTGGGCTAATTAACACCCATTTAGGCTCTTAAACCTTTGATGGGTGTTTCTGTTCCAGCGCCTTGGTAATAGGGGAAGCTGCTTTAATAAATCAGAGCAAAATCTCGGCTGAGCAGCACAAACCAAAAAGCTCTCTGACCAGGTGCGATGGGTTTCCAATGCAATAAGGGAGATAAAAGCTCTTTCTTGATTAAATACTGCCACCAGGTTGAACTCTGATTTTGCAGGGGCTGCTACTGCTGCCACTGCTAATGCAAGCTGACTGCTGCTTCCCCGCCTTTCACCTGCAGGTCGGTCTGGTACCGATGGGCCAGATTCACAGAGAAACTCATCCAAGGCGTGTCGAACTCGGCGGGTGGCTGCCTGCTGCGTCTGGTGGGCTTCGGGCTCGGGAGAATGGACATGGTCCGCAGAAGACTGCGGGGACACCCCGGATGGGGAGATATCCTGGTAAAGCAGTGCCTAAATCAAAGGAGACTGGGAATTTAACGTGCCGGTGTATACAAGTCCCAAACGAGCTGGGACCGCTGGAGTCACGCCAGGCACTGGGACGGGATCGACTCCTCTTTCCCCTAGCAGCATCAAGGCTGGTGGCTGCATCCAACGGGGGGTCGCTGCCACGAGCTGCTCCCGGATTTTTTGGTGCTGCTTTTGGTCCGTATTTGGCTTTCTGAAGATATGCCCGGTTAGTGTTTCAAGTGGGTCCTTCTGGATCCCCTTGAGGCAGGAAGGAAACCTGGACCTGGCTCTTCCACCGACACTGCGGAGGAGATGAACCCCTTGCGGTTCACGGTGCCCAAACTCCTCCATGAGCAGCGAGCGCCGCGGGCACCGGCAGATGCTCTTGGCCCTGGGCTGCAGTCACAACCACTGACTACAAACTGGAGATGCAGGGAACTGTCTAAGCCCCTGAAGACCGTGGCAAACCACTTTGGCAACTGTTTCTGCGGCGCCGAGGGCATGGAGGGGCTGGTCGGCAGCTCTGCTGCCCCAAGGCCCAGGCCGGGTCCCCGCTGCCGCCTGCCGAGCCACTCCGGGAACCCAGCTCCGCTCGGAGGAGTGAGAGAAGGTGCCACGTTTAATTAGCTCTTGGCAAAACCAGATTCATTTTAGCATTAAACTAATCTTCAAAAAGGGAACCCTTTAAATGAAAAGAGAAAGTGCAAGGCTAGGAAACCATTAATTGATTCCTTATTCATTAACCTTTGCAAACCGCTCAAAAGAGCTGAAAAATGACTTTGGAGCAAGGGCTTACGCAGGGGCTTGGAGGAACCTCGCATAACCTACAACGCACAGGGTGAGAGCAGGGACGGTCCCGAATCGCTCCTCGCTGGGCTCGTCGAAGAGCAAGCTCCTCGCAGCGCCTCCCTGCCGTAAACACCGCTGATTTTGAACACGCTCGTCTGAAACCACCCTGGAGCCACCACAGCTTCTTGGATATTTAATCCATAAATCTCAAACTTCTCGCACCCATCTTTGAGCCCGGCAGCTCAAGTCTCATGGTAGTTTTCCCCCGCCGCGTTCAATCCAGAGCTTCTGGACTCAAGGGATTTGCATTAAAAAAATTTTGCTAGTTGAAATTGTGAAAAACAGTTTGCAAAGAGCTTTGGGCTTAAAAAGAAAAAAAAAAAAGCCAAATGAAGCTGACAACAGTGTACTAAAACCCAGTGTGCTTTACAAAATCTTCAATTTAGTTGCTGTAGCGAAACAAATGAGCCAGGGAGACGAGCGGAGGACCTGCCCCGGGGAGGACTTCTCCCGGGCGCCAGCCGGCAGAAGGGGGGAGCAGAGCCCGTTTGCCCGCCGTCCCCGAGCGCCGTCACCCCTCGCTGCCGGGCTTCCTTCTGCCTGGCTGCTCTCGGGTCTCGCGCCCGCACGTGCCCCCGACGGCGAAGGCTTCTCTTACTTTCCTTCGGGCTGGGTGCAACGAAACCTAGAAACAAAACCGTGCTACAAAAACCTGGAAGCGTTTTCTCTGCCCGCACGATTTGGGCAGCAGCGACCCAAGCCCTTCGTGGCGATGCCTGATCCCGGCTGTCTCGGAGGGCACGGACTGACCCAGCGGACCGCGTACGTGCAAAACTCCGATGCAGCTTGGCTAATCCCACCTGGGGTAACTCGATGAGCAACGATTGCAGCCTCAGCGTGCGTTCAGCCAAAAAAATCACCTCTCCCTGCTACCCCCTGGCAAAGATCAGGCACTGGCAAAGCCGTGCGGCCCCAAGCCGACCGGGAAGGTCCCGGCGGTGAAGCGCAGCCTCCGTCCTCGCGCCGCCGCCTCCTCGCTTCGCCCGGCCTTTGCGGCTGGGCGCTCTCCAAAACGGCCTCTAATGAAACTCCATTGATCTCAATTACCCAGAGACAACTCCGAGGTATCCTGAGGCCCATTAAGCAGGTTGCAGATTAATCACGGGCTGCTAAGCACCCCCTTCGTCCCCCTCGCTGCTTCCTTACATCTTGATTTTGTTCTCTGAAAGAAAACGTACAGATGTTGCGCGCTCCTCTTCTACATCCCGCAAGCCGTAACGGTGCCTTTGCTTTATCCGGCTTCTCCCACCCGACTATCGACCCGGGCACGCGGGAGCCGGCTGCCGCTTTTGCTGCTGTTTATTATTTCTCTGCCCGAGAGCCATGTGCCCAGAAAAGCCGACCAAAAAACCCCAGGAAGGGATGGAGGCCGGCTGGCAGTCCTGGGAATATTGGAGAGAAACACTCCGAAATAAAGCCGAAAAAACATTTACCGGCAGCACGCTGCCCTTCAAAGCCTTGCTGGTTTTCTTTTTTTTCCCTCCCTCTCTTTAAGCTCTTGGCTCCCGTTTACCCAAAAGGCAGAAGGGGGGAAAAAAAAAAAGGAGGCAGAAAAGCCGGGCGAGCGGTGAGGCCCCGCCACCGCGCTGCTCGGGCTGCTCGGGCTGCCTGGCTCCGAGCTGCGGCCGGCCCAGGCAGCGCTGCCGGCCCTGCGCTCTCCGGATTAAGCGCAAGTGCTTTGGGCAGACAAATTGAAAACCCTCAGCCCTGGAATACAGACTGGCGTACGGCGCCGTTGCCTTAGTGCAGCGGCGGCGGCAGCGGCTGCCTATGGAAGAGAGGATAAAATGCAGAACGAGGGAGGCTCGTGTGCCTTTACGCCTTGAGCCGTAAGGCCGAGACRGCATTCGGATGGGAAAACATGAAGCTTTGCAGCATATGTATTTATTTATACATTATACACCCGCACCTATCCCTCCACGCGTGCTAAATAAACTATATACACACGTGCACACGCACACGCACACGCACGAGTGCCGCACCAGCTCGTTGCACCTGTAGCGCGGGGCGCGCTGCGAGGACGGGCCTGGATCGCTCCCGCAATCTCGCCCGCGATCTCTCAGCGGAACTGGCTCTTAGCATTACTTGTTCAATCCATTCAATCAAATTTTCAATTAACGGCAGAGAATTATCACTGCGTTCAGCCCAGAAGAGAGGGAGAAAAGAAGGAGCCGCCGTCACGTCGCAGCTCTGAGCGCGGGCGGCCGCCGCGGCCGGGCGCTTCGGGGCCTCCCCGGGGCTGYGGGTTCAACCCACCGGGCGTTTTGCAGGCACGAAGCACCGACCCTGCCGATACGGATGTTTTTTCCTTCCTCCCTAAATGCGCCGAGTGGGATTTCTCTGCGCCAGCCCYGGACCGAGGGCGGCAGGTTCCCCGCGAGGCCCCTAAACCCCCGTCTCAGCCATCACCGCGGATCGGTGGCTCCCGGCCCCGGCATATGGCGGGATGCTCCCGGCACCCAGGGGTCCGAAGCGGGAGCATCCGGCACCCTCTGCCCCCGGCGCCCAAATCCCCGCGCCCTGCTGGGCTCTTGCCCCCGCAGCTGAGCCGGGGGGAGGCGGCCGGGGGATGCGGGAGGGAAGAAGGAGAAACCAGTTATAATTACGGAAATAAACACGAGTCGGRAAGAAATGCAAATGCCTCGTGTTGTGAATTACTTGACAGAAGAAGTGACAGCTTTTTATTAGGGTGATAACAGCGAGGAGTGTTAAAATAGAATAATCGGTGCAACAAAGGCAATTTTCATTCTGAATTTTCATTTTAAATGGATGATCTCGTTTTAATCAAGCGAGTCATCACARAATGCTTTTAATTACCCAAAGTCAAGAGCTATATTGTAATTTTAACGTCTACGTTCAGGCTGATGATTAGATTTATACAAAATGGGGAGGGGGAGGGTTATTGCCCCTTCCCTGTTTTCCCTTTTTTCCCCCTCGAGTGAGAACACGCTCTGAAATTACCATCAAAAAACAAAAAGGCTTTATGCAAAGTGCACTCACCTTGCCAACAAAACAGAATGGCCTCGAAGCGGAAGATGTTTGTTAAAATCTGGGTTTGTTTATTTTCTCCCCCTATCTCCTTCTGTGCTATTTGAAGCAGCTGAGCTGCTAACGTGAAGTTTGACTTTTTGTGCTTTTAAAGGCATTCTGGGAAGCCGCCGTGCGCCGCGCGCTTGGACCGCTTCCCGCAGCCTCCGAGAAGGAGCCGCATCCGCCATCCACCATCGTGCCAGTGAAAAGGCTAATTTCAGGCTCGATTCCAAGCACAAAACCCACCTCTTTAGAAGCGGTTATAGCCGTTATAGCCTGCCCCGAAAGACGAAAAGCTGCACAGAGCATATATTGCGTTAAACCCTGAGACCCGGAGGCGCTGGCTTTGGAGCGGCGTCCCGCGTGCCTGGGCTTCCCGGGCCTTTCCCGCCCCGCCGGCACGCACTGCTCCCCTCGCACTGTGGTTCGGACCCAGCGCAGCGAGAGGGGCTGCAACGCGTTTGCAAACGYGCTCTCGGCAGAGAGGCCGCTTTTTCCCACCCGTTTAACAACGCRATTCCTATTGCTGTGCATTCTTTGCAGCACACGGGGATTAAAAACGCTTGAAAGCCCCGACCAGCGACGAGATGTCGCATTTCTAAATTCCCCACGAAGGCGTGAACGGAGACGGCCCCCGACGCAATGCGGAGCAGCGCCGACGCGCCAAACAGCTCCGCGGGCGGGAGAAAAAGCAGCACCTCTCCCCTCCGACAAGCCGCGAAGGAGGAAAGCCCCACCAAACGCCCTGGAGCGAAGCCTCGACGGAGGGCTGCAAGCGCGCTGGAGCGATGGGAGGAACCGGGAGAGCCGCGAGCATCCYGCAGTGGGCGAGAAAACCCATCCTGCTGCCGGCGCAGGAACAAGATTTGCCACCGGGAGACTTTCCCCATCGCCCCTAAACCCTGCGGCCCCTAACTCAGCCGAAGCCCGTGCCCTCCCGCAGCATCGCGTCTGCTAAGCTGGTTTATTTTCCCAGGCCACATCGGCCCGGGGCAGATCCCCTTCCCCTCGTCCTGCCACYGCCTGGGCTTTTTGGCTGCGCGCTAAGGCCGTGGCGACATCTCTATTTGTTTTTCTAAGGATTTAATGAAGATCTTCAAATATTCAAACAACCCAAGCATCAGACCTGGAAATGAGCTGAGCCTTCGGAGGCCGGCTTTCTCCCTTCATTAGTATCRATAACAACCGGGAGCTTAATTGAGCTGCTTTAGACGAGCGCGCGGCAGAAGGAGGAAGAGGGTTTTCGGAAACCGAGCCGGCCCGTGCCGCGGCGGCCACTGCCCTCGCCCGGGCTCCCGGCAAGGCGCCGCTCGCCACGAGCATGCTCAGCTGCTGCTTAAACTACGAGCGGGGCYGCGAGCTCCCCGGCCCCTCTGGGAAGCTGCTACATGCGTTTCTCATCAACACGAGCTTTCGCCTGAGATTTTTTTTTCCTTTGCACAGGAAAAAAACGGTGGAATTCTTGTTATATATATTTTTTACTTTTGCCAAAGAGCATCAACTCGAGATGAAATACTTCCCGGTGCTGACGAAGCTTTGATACCGTCGTGCCAACTCCATCGAGCCGAAGCTTTTAACTCAGCATTGTTCTTCTTTTTAATATCGGCTTTGCGACGTTTGTCCTCCTCCCTCTGGCCCACGATTGATCCGCCTGTCCTATTTATCTCCTCCATCTCACCGGGCCGTGGCCTCGAGCCCGCCGGAGACTCGCCGTCGATCGCGCAGGGCTTTGGGTGAAACCAGTTATTTTCCCTCCCCTCCTCACTGCCTTTGCTTCTTGCTAAGCCTCTGTTTCATCTAGAGATTAAACACGTTCTTCGTGAAGTGGCTTTAGAAAAGGGAAATTCTGATCCCCCCCCCCCAACACAGAACAAACCATTTTGTTTTTCTCCAACTTATTCTGCCCTCACCAAAAAATAAATCTGAGGTCAGTTGGAAACGATGTTTTTTCCCCTCTGATTCTTCCGTCCAGCCGCCGACCCCCCTCCCCGGCCTCTCCGCAGGCGGCGGGAGACAGAGCACCCGGCGCTCAGGCTTAGGCCCCTAAATTAATGTTTTTTCCCTCCCTTCCCCATCAGTCAACTCTCTTCTCCAGAAAGCAATTGCAAGCACCTAAGCGAAACTTGCTGCRCCAGACTAACGCAAGCTCCATCGGGAGAAAGAAGGGAAAAACCCCTTGCAAAGGCGTTTTTTGCAGGGTTTTGCCAGAAGCAACTGCAGAAAACCACAGCCGGGCCGTCAGCTTCTGCAACGCCGCAGAGCAGACGGGCGCCGGGATTACGCGGAGACCGGCAACGCCGTGTCCATAAAGATTTAGTTTAGCGGATTAAACTTTAATGAGGTCTTTCAGCATGGAAATTATTTAAAACACATTCAGGGAGAAAGAAAAGAAGAAACTTTCCCGGGTCCGCTCGCGCACACACAGCGCCTCTCCTCAAAGCGTGTGCACATTTAAACTGTTTAGGGTCATTTCACGAGGCAGATTTGCATGCCGAAAACATCGCTTTCCAGCTTCAGGCGGCTGCCTGGGCTTCGCCGGGACCACGGGGCTGAACAGCGCTGCCGAGACCCTTTTGCTCCGTCTCCCCCATCCTCCTCCTCCCTTGCCGGTACCAGGCACCGCAGGCAGAGCCGCTGGAGCGCTCCACCGGCAGGCGCTGGGCCGCCCGCCCTCCTCCAGATTTCATTTTAAAAAATCCAGTGTTTAAAACAATGTAATAAAGTCCCCCAAAATTGGCAATTCTGGATTACACTGGCTCCAGGGAGGAACGACGCCAAAAATCAAGTGTCTTCCCCCTACAAACCGCCGGAAGAGAGGAAGCGAGGTCCTCGCAACACGGACCGGCGAGCTGGGGATAATAAGTCTCCCTTAGCCGGTTTCTGCCTGCTTTAAGACTTAATTAGTATAAAAGGCCCTAGGAAGGCTGAGGATTATTTATGGGGAACGTACCAGTAGATACGGCCTTGACGAGAAAAGCAGCGGAGGCGGCGTGCCAATGCGCGGGGAGTTTGCGTAGGTAACTAAATCTCAGTCTTTACTGCCTCGTCGCTTAGGGGAAAATCAGGGTGGGAATTTTTTTCTTCATCACGCGCAAAATGTCAAGGTATTGCAAAAGTTTTGAAAACTTTGGCCGAGATGTTTCAGTTTTTTACTGCCGCAGGTTTTTTTTATGAAGCTGCACGATCATTTAAAAGGAAAATTGCTCTGATGAGCGAGACCAAGAAGCCGAAACCCGGAGCGGCTGCCCAGCTGCCACCGTGACGGACGTTGGGCTCCGGCGCCCCGAAGGACCTCGTTGGCCTCCACCTTTCCCGGCTGTAATTAACCCTCGGTTTCGATCATAAACCCCGGCGCAGGACGGGGCCCGTGGAGGCGTCCCCTGCGCACAGCTCCTCAGCGCCGCGAACRCCGCCAGCCCCCCGCACCCTCCATACCGGATTTTGCCTTCAGCAATCACTTAAAAATATACCCCCAGCGTYTGCATTGTAATTTTTATTTGACCTTTAGTTGAAGAACAGCTCTAATCGACAACCGATTTTTATTTTATTTTATGACAGCTTTTCTTTACACTGTCACTCGCGGGTACGTGGTTAAGAGAAAACGGGGCGGGCAGCCTCCGCTCCCGAGAACCTCGACGGAGAAGGATGGATAAGGACACCGGGATTCCTCTGATTGCTCTTTTTCAGCTGCTAAAACGCCACAAAGGGCTTTCGTTGAGGGGAAACTTTTCTAAGCATCGGCAGATAATATCTCACGGGGAGACAGGAGGGAAAACGCAGCGGCACTGACCCTTCCCACCGCCCGGCTCTCGGTCACAGACGGAGCAATCCCAGGTGCTGGGTCGCCAATCCTTGGCTCCGGATGCCAAGCTGCTGGCAACCCGTCGCCCCTCGGATCCCTTCCGCCCCGGCGCGGAGCCGCTCAGCGCGCCCAAGGGGAGGCCACCTTCGTTCCCGCGCGCTCTGCGATCGGCACCGGCTACACTTGGCCCCAATTCGCTTCTTATCACCTTCTGAAAGGGCAACCCGGGAGCCCCGGGGCGGCTGCTGGCTGGAAGCGCCGGCRCCCGGGCGCTGCCGGCGGAAGAAGGTGAGACGGAGCAAAACGCCTACGGCACRCGGCGACCACAAAACTGAAGCGAACCGAGAGGCTACCGGGCACCGGGGGGGCCGCGCGGGGCYGGGAACGCGTTCCCACGGCAGGACCGGGCAGCCGTGGCGTGGGAGGTGGGCGGCCGGCTCGTCCTGGCCGCAGCGAGCGCCCCGTTCCTGCGCCGCAAGCGGAGACGGAKTGCCTGGGGTTCGCTTGAAGGTGCTCCAGCAAGGATTAATCACCACGGAAACGGCATCGTTTTGGGTCTGATAAAGCCTGGGAAAGGCCAAAGCGGCCACCTCGCCGCCTTGAGGTTACGGGTGCTATAGATCCCGTCGAACACGGGGCCAAGCCTGACTCTGGGTTCACCCAGCCCATATCACCTAAACCGGGTCTCCCGCCCGGCTGACGCAGGACCGAGACCGGCAGCCCGGATGCRGCCGGAGCCGGGTCAGCCCTTGCGTCCCCCCAGCGCCGTCCCGCGTGCGTGTCCCCGGCACGGCGATCCGGGAGGGCTCGCACAGCCGGGACGCTTATCTGCTCGCAATATTGCACAGACAGCTGCAGACACGAGGTCTGCTTCACCCAGAACTCGGGTGACCGACCGCAAAGGCATTTGTCGCTGTCCCCCCCCTCCGAAACCGGGAAGCTTAAACAATATGCATCATTTATGCACCTCGAGAAGCAGCGAAAATCAGAATTGAAAACAGACTGGTGCTTCTGTCTGCATGTGTCTGCATGAAATATTCAGCACGAAGCCCGAGTCCTGCTGCGTGTCAGGGCTCGGCAGCGCTGCACCTCCTCGCGCGGCAATCAGAAACCGTGACAGCTCACAAAAAATAACAGCCGCACCACGCGCCAGATACCATTTCGGGTCAACCGCTAGGATGAGGAGGTGTTTTGAATCCTCTTCAATATTTAAACTGCGAATGAGCCACATCGAGACCCAGTCGCTAATGGCTTCTTGCCACAGCAACGCCAGGAACGCGGACGACTTGCTGGGATCGCTCGAGAGAGTCGGGAAGGGCAAGGAGAGAGGTGCTGCCTGGGGCGATCGCGCGATGTCCGAAGCTGCTCTGCCCGGCGTCGCAGCCAGGCGGGAGCGAGGAGGGGAACGTAGGCAAGGTGGCAAAGGAGTCCTACCTGGGCAGACCAGGTTCTGCTTTAAGAACTGCTGTCGAAGTCTCGTCTCCGCACGTAACGGAGAGCAAGATCTCATCTTTACAGCACAGAGATGACAGCCAAATCTCCGTCAACCGCTTCCCTCCAGCTTCCAGCCGGAGCGAGGCAAGGGCCGGATCCCTGGCGCAAGGGAAGAGAAGTGGTTTGCAAACGGGGGGCAAGCGAGGCTGCATTTTGGGCTGAAATCTGTGGGCGTCAATCCCATCCCCATTTGCTCTATATCCGCCCCCAGGGACAGTTCTGCGATCGCAGTTTTTATCGCCCATGCGTCCTCCTCGCGTTCAAAGTCCTTCAGGCTGGACCGGAGCACTAAAAATAAACTCACCTGTCAGTTTTCCCAGTTATTACAAACAAAATGTCCTTTACGAAAATGTAACAAGTGAAAAACCTCGTATTGTGTGTGCTTATTCGCATAAAATATTTAGAAAGCTCCTAATGTTTTTATGGCTGTAATTAATCTTGTGTCGCGTTGGAGGAGAGCAGAACATAAAAAACCCACTCCGGCCTCAGCGAGGAGCCGGGGCTTCCCGGGGCAGCTCGGTGGCGTCCCCGCGCTCTCCCCGGGGACCCCCGCCGGCCCCCGACCAGGGCTCCGCGCTGCAGGTCCCTCCGCCTCGCGCTGCCGTTGCGACGTGGGAGCAGGCGCTGACGGCATCTCCAGCAGCTTCCCGGCTGCGGCGGGGAGCTGCCGGCAGCCGCTGCTGTAAGCTAGGGCGGCCCCAGGGCTGCTGCAGCTCGCGGCGGCTCCTCCRGCTTCGCGCAGGGGTGCACCATCGCCTTTGCAACGCGACGCAGCCCGAGATGGGTGCAGCCCCCACGTTTCCAGCAACTAGAGCGGTTTTATCGTCGGCACTGGGTGCCCTTGGCCTAGTGCTCTGCGTCCGGCCCCAGCAGAGTTTGCAATCGAAGCGCAAGACGAGGCGGGTTGGCATCAGCGGAGCCACGATGGGGTAAAGTGTTCAACCGGTGCAACAAGGACGAACGTACTTGACATTGCAATCTTGATCCTTACGCTTCCGACCGGYCCTTTGGAGAAGGGAGATAACGTGCGAAGCGCAGTGCTGCCCCTGGGCGCCCACCGGCCCGTAAAACACCGACGTCCTTACGAGGCCGAGCGCGYCGCAGGTCCCCCAAGGCTGAAGCTTTCGGACTGCCTGGTTCCGGGTCTCAGCACAGCCCGAGGCGCAGACGGGCAGCAAGGAAACTGGGATAAGGCAACAGGAGGCGACGCACGCGGCCCCAGCGGGGCTGCAGGGGAAGGGACGCGTGTCCGCACGGGTCGCCCGAAGGGTGGGAGCGGGGGTCGGGTAACCCCACGGCTGGACCCCCGAACGTCACTCCGCCGCGTCCCCTTCTGCCGCCGCCTCCTCGAGTCCTCGCGTGCTTCTGCGCAGGCGTTTTTTTCTTTAGTTGACTTTCAGAGGAGCCAGACTGCCAGAGCTGCCCGTTCTGCCTGCAGATGCTCCGCGTTGGCTGCCTCTAAACCCTTTAAATAGCCGCAGCTAAATCACAGCTCTGTCAGGCGATGCTCTATTTAACAGAAGCTGCCCATCTCCCGCAGCAGCCGCAGCCCAGGAATCTCCTCCCGAGTCCATTTTCTCCGCGAGCGGCAGCAATAAATAAAACTCAGCCAGTTGGTCCTTGAAATGCTACCGCGGCCTCTCGCTTGATTACTTCTGCCCGGGATTTTGCCAACCGCGCCGCAGTCTCCCGCAAACGCCACCCCCGCCGGGCGGGATGGGGGGGAAGAGCCAGCGCTCAGGACGGGAGAGGGGGTTACGCAGCGGACGGAGCGGGCGATCTGAGCCCCGGCGTTTCCAGGAGGACGTGCCCGAGTCAAAGCCTCCTGCCCTTGAGCTGTACGGCAAAAGCGAGGTCCTGCCCGGGAAAGCTGCCGGGTCGTTTCCCGCAGGAGCCAGGAATGTTCCCCCCGTCTTGGCCGGGCTCCAGGGTAGTTAATTGCATTCCGCCTGCCCAGTGTTAATTAATTTGGTGTCGTGCAGAGACCGCTGCGCTGGGCGCATCCGGGAAGAAAACCTCGCCGCCTCCCACCCCCAATAAATAAGAGCAGGGGAGGGAGCGGGTTAGYGGCTGGCGCTGCGGCTCGGCAGCCGGGACGCCGGGGTCCCGCTCCCGCCTGGGCAGCCGCCTCCGCCGCGGGGGGAAGCGGCTTGTCAGGGTCCAGCCGTCTCCTCCGTTAGCTCCGGCACTAATTTGCTTTCGCCTAGGAGCGGACGAATCCAAGCCGGCACGCGGAGGTCACCTCCATGTCRCTCCCCGCGGCCGCTGCCCTGGTCTTCGGCCAGGAAGAGCACGTCAGGACCGACCGACCGACCGAGTCGGGTCCCGGCTGCCAGCCGCCAGCCTGGACTCGGGGGAACATCCAGAGGGTTCGGCCCGGCTGCAGGACTCAGGTGGACCTGGGGGTGTCCCGGGCTCCCCGAGCACCAACGAAGGTTGAGCCGCRGAAGGAGGAACTGCTGGGCGGGCAGGTGGGTGCTGCTGCGCCTCTGTCCTGCCCTGCCGCCGCGGGCGTTTTCACCCCTCCCCACACCGCGGGCAAATAAAAGGCCCCGCGGATCAGGGCTGGGGACGCAGCAAGGTCTCCTGTGGGTCTTCAGAGCCGCGCAGATGGAGGGGTCAAAATGCAGGTGGAAAACAAGCCCCCAGACGCTTGTTCCGAGCACGGCGCTCCCAAGGAGATCCAAGCAGCGCAAGCAAAGGCCAGGCTAAATCCCGTCTCCTGCAGAGACCCGCGCTGCAGAGATCCCTAAGGAGCTAGGGACTTCTCCAAGCACCGCTCGCGCGAGGAGCTGCCGGGGAAGCTCATGCCGCGCACGCAGCAAACCCGCCGCGGCTGGGGCGCCGCTCGGAGCGGAGGCAGCGCCGGGCACCGGCCCCAGCGCACGCCTCGCCGGCAGGGCTGGTTTTGGAAGGCAGCGCTGCGATAGGAGAGCCCCGATCGCACGCAGAACAGATGCTGGTTATTTTAAACCCTACTGYTAGCTCATTAAAGCAGCTGTCTGCCGTCCCCCGAAGACGGCGGAATTAGGATTCAACTCGGCCAAGAGCGCAGCGCAAAAAACCACTACTGCACAAAGCACTAACGAGCTGGCGTCCGGCACGGGGAACCGGGGAGCCGGCCGCCCGGGGCGAGAGGTGAACGGAGGCAGAGCGGCACGTCGGCCTCTTGCTGTCAAGCTGGAGCACAGTTCAGCGGTTTCCCAAACAAGCCAAAGCCACGAGCCGTGCCTAGTTTAATTTTTTTTTTTTTTTTTTAATTCTAGCGCTGATGGTTTTTCAGATTCGCAGCTGGGATCTCAATCAGCCAAGAAGCGGCAATGCAAAGAGCCGGTTGTCCTCTCCTCCCTGCCCTGGCAGTTTAATTCCCCGACCTGCAGCTCCCTTCCTCACCTGAACGAGCGGAGAAGCACGCTCAGGAGGCGACCCGGGAGGCGGCAGCAGAGCCCCCGTCCCCCCGCAGAGCCCGCCGGCGTCTCTCAGCGCGGCAACGGCGGCGTTTCGCACCCGGCCGCGAGCAGGGTGCGGAGCTGGACCCGACCGTGGGACCCGACCGCCTGCGGTCAGGGCCAGGGCACGCGGCTCTGCCGGCAATTTGCACGGCAGAAGGTGGCAGCAGCACGGATCAAAGCTATTGCAAACCCCAGATTCACCGATGGACTTGCAGCAGGTTGATGGACACACGGCAGGTTGGACACGCGGCGGGTCCGACGGGCCCACGCTGGCAGCGAGCACTGCCGTCCCGCAGCCGCTGCCTTGGGCCAAGGAGCTGCTCGTATCGGGGCAGGAGGAGAAAAGCAAACCCATGAGCTTTGCAGGCGGGAAGGCGAGAAACCCCTTGCCACGAGGGAGGCTCTGCCCCGAGCTTCGGGCACCCGACCGCTTAGAGCAGCGGAGGAGGAGGAAGCCACGGGTGTGCGGCTGAGGATCAGTTAATAGTCAAAGGGTCCAGGCGACTCCTTCAGACCTCCTGTGAGCGACAGCAGACCACTTCAGAGCGATTTAGACTACTCTAACAGAGACGTTAACCTTTTCCAGCGTCTCCCAGGCTCCCCCGGCGCGGAGCTGCCGAGGGACAGTCTATTGCGCGGGTGAACAAAGAGCCCTGGTTATTACTCACGAGCGAGTGGCAGGGACGAGCTTTACGTCAAGGAGATCAATAAAAATGCATCAGCAGCCCGTGCCGGGCACCGGGAAGAGGCGGCGGGAGGGGGAGACGCAGCGCCGAGCGGGCAGCTCGCGGCGATGGCGGGAGTTATCGAGAGCCGATGAGAAGACACCGATTGCACTTTTAATCTCTCGGCTCCTCCGGTCCCCGAGCCGGGCAGCGCAGAGGGGCCGGAAACGTCCCTGGGAGCAACTGGGAGCCCCCGAGGGCGACGGGGGCCAGCGGCGGCCTTTGCTCAGCGCAGACGTGTCCTCTGGGCCCCACAGGGCGGCACGGGCAGGACCGCGGAGGTTGGGACAACACCAGCGCTGCCACGCGCTGGCGGGGCTAAAACGCAGCTTCCCCGCCCTAACCCACCTCCTGCCCTTCCCCATCGCGCGGCCGGGAACCGAGCGCTGCCCCCGGGCTCCAGGAGCGCGGGAGCCGCAGCCCGGGCAGCTTTCCTTCCTGCAAGGGAGGTCGGAACGGTGCTGCTCACACATGCAACGAGTTTGGTGGGTCTCAGTATCCCATAAACCCAACGCTGACAAGCTTAATAAAAAGGATCGAATGGGCAGAAGAAAAAAAACAAACCAACCCAGACTGGCAGTCCTCTCAGCGCGCAGGGATCAACACTCCCCGGTACCCGCGAAGCGGCACCCTGCGAGCTGGCAACCTCCGGGAAAGGCTGTTCTGTTTCCGCGCGTTGTAGCACACCCGCACCGAATGCAACACGCCGAGCCTGGAAAGCAGATGGTCCGCGGAGGTGAGTCCCGCTGCAGTTGTACCGCCAGTCTGACACCCCGGGGAGAAATCCCACAGGCGGGCTCCGTCCTCAAGCTCTGCCCGGATAAAGCTTGGGGAGGCGGGGGACAGGACGACCTCTTCAAGAGAGCCCAGACGTACGACAGCTCTACCAAGGGYGTGGAGCAACCGGGGTTAAGCCGGTGCCACCTATTCTCGGAGCCACAGTGAGCAGCAGGTGCCTTTGCCCATTGCACGTAAGAGAGAGCGCGTATTTAGTGGTACATCCGGGAATCGTTAACGGGCTGTTGCTACAGCCGGTCCTCCTGCCAGCCCTGATCTGTGTTTCGCTATCCAGAGCGTTATAAAACCCCCTTGGAGAGACTTGGAGCATGGATCTGAGCCGACCTCACCTGCCTCGGTGCAGCCGGGAGAGGGGGATTTGGCCCCTTCCGAGAGCAGCCGAGCCTCCCGCTCCCCATCTCCTCTCGGAGCCTGTCTGGAGCAGGCGAATYGGCGCATGAGGCACGGCAGCTCATCCGCATGGGTTTCACCGAGTCGGGTTATTATCTAAATCAGATTAGAGATGCGAAAAAGCAGGAGAGGCAGGTCCGGCAAATGGGAGAGGCCACCAGACCGGAGAAAGAACCCGATAACAGCAGGATCTTGAACACGGCGAGGAATATTTCTCAGCTAGTTTTGTAAACCAACCTCCCCCAGATGTGGCTGGACGCTGTTTCCCGAGAAACCTTGTTCGCCTGCCGGCTCTGCCGAGCTCTCGGTCCAGCGGGAAGAGCAGAGCCTCCAGACCAGGGCTCAGAAGCAGATGCCCAAGGCTGCGGGCAGATCGCTTTGCTCGGCATCCGCCATCGCCCGCCGGCGGTGGATCGTCCGGCAGGACGCCCGGCAAGAGCTCACCCCGCGCCTCTCGCCCGCCGGGCAGCGCTGCAACGCGGCACACGCTGCGAGCGACTGGAAAGCGTTGCGGTCTCATCTCTTCGACTTCGAGGGGAAATGACTTGCTTTCCAAGTGGCCAGCATCCCGCAGGCCGGGCCCCAGCACAGACTGTGCCCGAGCCCAGGGCTCTCCGCTCGCCGGGATCAAGCACGAAACTAGGGAGGGGGCAGGAATGGAGCGAGGGCTCCTTTCTGAAGATGCAGTGCAAATCCACGCACCATCCGAATCCATCCCTGCTCCTAAGCCTGACGGGGCAAAGCTGGCAGGAGCTGCAGGACAGCCCAGGCACCGGCCGGTGCCCTCCTTCCCGGTGCGATCCAGGAAACACCAGGACCTTTGGGAGCTCTTCCGTGCCCTCCCCAGGGAACGCCATGGCACTGATCTGTGCCTCGGCAGCGCGTGGCCGTGGCACTTTGCAACACCCCAGCAGCGGCTCACGTGGAGGTGTCACCGCGTCCCTCTCCGCTGCACGTTGACGGCAGCTTGCAAGCCAACGGCGGCCTTTCCCGCTCCTCCGGATCCCCCACGTGACTCCGCTCTCGCAGCGGCTGGACCCAGCTGCTCGGATCTGCTCTGACAACACGGCAGGAGATCCTGCAGGGGCGGAGGAGGGATCTCAGCGCTCCGAGGTTTTCGCCCCGCAGGTTTTACGCCAGCTGTACCAAACCTCAGCAGCAGCGTAACCAGGGTTGTTTTATTACGTGGCTTTGCTGAGCAGAAAGCTGCAGTTTGCTTTTCGGGGAGGGTGCGCAAAGCGACGCCATGGGAAAGAGCCTGCTCGGAAATTCGACCCAAGAGCAGCCCGAACGTGGCCTCTGCCTTGGGATCCTGACCATCGGAGCGCCCGGCTGGCTCCCCGAACCTTTCACGACTGCAAGATTTGTTTCTTTTCTGCAGCAGACCGAAAACAAGATGTACCCAAAGCCTGTGTGACGCAGGACTCTCACACTTCCCTGCCAGAAAGTTTGAGACCATTAAAAAAGAGCTCTCGCTTTGCCAGCACTGTGTCGAAACCAAAGTATCTTCACAAAACACGCGCTTTGGCTCCAGCAAAACGGCACATCTGAGTTTCCCGGTGGGTGGAGAAGCTCCAAGCGGCTCTACCGGCTGCAGAGGAGACGAACAACCGTTTTTAACACCTTTACAAGGTGAACCTCAGTCTCTTGCCCATTTAGGAAGCCCGGAAGCAAATATCATGCTTTTCTTCCATAAACTCCCTCGTGGAGCAGCCCTTAACCAAACCAGGCTGCAGAACTCCTGGTTCATAAACAGGTTGCCCCTTCCTCGCTAGTGCTGCAGGCCACTCACACGGATACTGCCACCAGAACCAGCACTGCCCGGCAAGGCAACCGGGTTTTTATACGAGCTGTTACAGTGCTTCTGAGTAACGTTCATTTTATTCAAATACCTAAGAAATGCTGGAGGCAACTGCCGAAGTCTTGGTTCCTGCCTGTCCCTTAATTTAAGGCAAGAAAATATTCAGTCGACATCTTGGACATCCAGCCAGACCAAGCATGGCTGGGGCTTTTATTCCTGACTTTTTTAATGCTGAAAAATAATAAGCATATTTTCAAATAAGAAAACCATTTTAAAACACAGTATGCTAAGGTTTCTTTACCGACAGCCACTTAGTGCGCTTTGATTGGATTTTCCTTGCCACTTCCCTCTGAAATCTTATTTTTACTCAGCAGCGTCACTCTGACTTTCCAACTTGAGAAAATAAATGGCTCATTCCTCACCTCTGGTCAGAAGCTGTCCCAGGAGGGTTTCTGCAGCTTAGCAGCAAACACCCACTCAGCTCTTCCCTGCAAACTTCTCCACGGTCCCACGGAAGCTGCACCCGCCGAGCAGATGTTGTTAATTAGCACCAACAACTCGGGCATGTTGGATTGGAGGAACTTCGCAGGAGACTTCCCCCTTCTCTCACCTGGCGTATGGGAGGCTCTCCTAGGGATTCGCCTTGCAAAGGGGAAAACAAGGAGGATTTGTGGTGATTTCGCTCTGGATCTGAGGTCTGTTTTACGGCATTGGCCCAGGGGGAGCACAGCTGGCTCTGGACCGAGCTGCTTGCTGGTAACTGAGCTCCCTTTGGCTCCTCAGCGTCACCACCACCGTCCAGGACGGGCCGTCATCGTCTCTCTGATCCCCTGTCTTCAAGGGAACGCCAACGGCCACAAACGCGGCCTTTTCAATCTTTTCCCCTTCTCCTTTCCCCTCGTCACCCTGCAAATTTAAGGGAAGCTGCTGTTCTCGGATGATGGCGTGGTGGGTCTCCCCGTGGTGGCACACGCTGCGCGGAGATGCGACGCGACTGAAGCCAGAAACGGCTTTTTTGTAGCTGTCACTATGGATAAGAGCTCGCAGAAAAAGGATTCATGTATATTTTCTGCCCTTCTCCACCCCCCAATATCCCCCCCAAACTCCAGCTGCTTAAACCAGAGCTCTGACTTAATTACCCCCCGCCGAGGGAAGAGCCTGGTTCGGAAACGAAGCACGAAGGGATGCGCGCTGGGACTCTGCCAGGCTCCCGGGGAGGAGGAGACGGCAAGGCGGCAGCCGTCAGCGCTCCTCGAGGCAGGGCACAGCGGTGGGGCACTCGTCTAGCACGCCGGCTTTTCCAGAGCTCGGCAGTGCCGAGCGTCGCTCCCCGTYGGCCGGCACATTTGGGGCCTGCGGCGGGTGGCTGAGCTCTTCCGTGTCTTTTAGGAGAGGGCAGAAATCGCAGCCACCGAGACAGCCGCGAGGGGGAAACTGAGGCACGCGCTTGACTGACTCCTCCCAAAGGTCCCGAAGGGTTGCTCCCCGGCCGGGCTGTCCCTGCGGAGAGGTTAATCTCCCGGGACCCACGCTGTACCATCGAGCGACACCAAGTTTTACGGGCTACCTCAAGCACTCGAGCACCTATTCAGCCGCGGCAGGGCGCCCGGCAGGAGCCTCCGCGCTCGCCTCCTGGCTCCCCGGAKAACGGCAGGAGCCTCCGCGCTCGCCTCCTGGCTCCCCGGATAACGGCAGGGCTTCCGCGCGAGGTCGCTCCGCTCTGCCTCCATTTCCCCATCTGCAACACGCCTTTCCACTGCAAAGCAAAGAGAGATGTGAAAATACCGGGAGCCAAATAAGCGCCCGTTAAATATTTGCATTCATTTCTCTGCTGCTGGCATCCAGTTAGCTCTGATTAAACCAAACTGTGATCCTAGCCGGACAAATCCAGACCTTCGCGGGAGGTAAGCTGGGGTGCAAGATGATCTTTGAAAAAATCTCACAAGCTGAGGATCCCAAGAGCAGTAATCCAACCCAATCCAGCCCAAAGACGACATCTCGACGCACAGACCGAAGAGACCGTAAAGCCTGCGGCCCATTACGATCCTCTGAGGCTTCTGCCCAGCGGGAAGGCGACCGCGACGCCTCCGGGGTGGAAGGGTAACGGGGACGGGGAGTTGTGGGGTTTGGAGATGCCGTTAAGAAGAGCGGAGACGCCGGCCTAGCCTTGACCCATGTGTCGGGTCCTCGYGGTTGGGCCGGGGAAGGGCAGCAGGAAAAGCCGCTGCCCAGGCACCGCGGCGGTCTCCAAGCCGGCGCACRCGCTCGAGCCTCCCCGAGAGCGGCAAGACAAACGGCTTTTCTGCTCTACCCTAAACAGGTCTCAAACGCTCTCCCACCCAAATTTGCCTTCCTTTCCCCCCTCCTCGTCCCCTGGSGTCCCATGGCAAGCCTGGAGCCGGCGGCACGCTCGGCTTACGTCCGAACACAACCGAGCTCCGGAGGATTTCGATTTTTCAAAGCTTTGGAGGAAAAGGATTCATTTAAAGCCCTTAAAAGATTCAGCCCATTTCGCAGCTCCTTCCAGAGATYGGCGTTGTGCTCTTTAAATAGGCGGCGTGTTTTAAAGCTCCTGCCATCATTTATTAAATTAGCCTCAGACTTGCAAATGCAGCTCTGCCTTATTGAATCTTGTAATATTTATTTGCCAAGTTGTGATATTTGAAATTGCGCATGTTATACACATGGGGGAAAGAGGGAGGTGACAGGGAAGGCGCGAGGGGACGGGGGAAGGAAACCACTTCTGCAGGAAACCGGGTAAATACGCTCGCGCATCCCAAGAGGGGTAGGGAAAAGGTATTGTGATTAAAAGGACTGCCAGGGTATTTTAAACAAGGGGGAATAAATAGACTTCTCTCTGCATGGCACAGGCTCCTCTAACTTGGAAACTTCGTGACAGAAGATGATTAAAAATATCTTATGGCGTGTCTGAAATCTGCAAGCTTTGATGAGAAGAATGTTCTGGGGAATGAAAGGAGATCAAGCGAAGGAGGCACGCTCTCCTACACAGTGTTTTACAGGCCCAATTCATGACTGCAGATGTCGCGGAAAATAAATTAAAAAAAAGGCTTTTCTTCTTTTTTTTCCCTGCTACCTAACAGAACAGGAGAAGAATACCCACAGGGGCTCCTACGCCAAGAGGATCCCAGGATCCCTTCCCTTCCTCCGGTGCTCGGAGCAGCGGCGCTTTACACCGGGAGCCGACGCTCCGGGAAACCCCGGCGATGGCCGAGGAGCTGGCGAGCTCTTGCCTAGAGATGTCACTCCCGAGCCGGCGAGGGCCGCGGGGCTCCCGGTACGGCTGCCGGCGAGGGCCCCGGTTTGYGGGAACGGTGCCGGAAAGCGGCCGATGGGTGGAAGGGAGCGAGGTGGCAGCGCTTCCCGCGCACTCCTGCCCCCCAAACCCCAGCGCCGCTGCCCCATGCCACCCCGGCGGGCACCGTGCCCGGCCGGAGCCGCGCGGGCTCAGCTGCGACCCCGCGGCTGGGAGGGCTCCGCTCCAGCCTGCTGCCGGCGCTCCAGCTTCCCGCCCATCTGTCTGGGAGCAGGCGGCCTCCTTCGCCCGCGCTGCGCAAGGAGGATCCCGGCCAAGCACCGGGAATGGGCGGCTGCCTGCGCCCCCTCCCCGAGCGGCAGCGCCAGGGGCCCAGCTGGGCCGAGGAYGGCGGCACGAGGAGAGCAGACTTTGCAAAAGCCGTCGCGCAAGGGGCTCGGGAAAGAGAGCGGCCTCGGCCCCCCGAGGGCAGCCGAGGTTGGAAGGGCTGAAGCGGCKACTTGAGAGGCAGCGGCATTCCTGCTGCGAGGGACGCGGCCGGGATGGAGGGTCCCCATGCGCCGTGTTGAGCGGGCGGCATTGCCCCCGTGCCCGGCCACCGAGCCCGCGCCGCTGGGCGTGCYGTGGCCACGCTTTCCTCCGTTGTGCTCCAGCTTCTCAAAATTTACCCACAAAACGTCTGTGCCTTAAAAAGAGTGATTAAAAAAAAAAAGAAAAAAACACAGATTGAAAAACGCCCTTGCTCAGAACCCCTGCAACACAAATACTTGCCCATCGCAGCTTCGGTGCTGGATAAAATTCCCAGTAACCTCGGTCCTAGCCCACAGGTGAGCTGGGAGAACACTTCATCCRTAGGCCTTTTTCTTTGAAGGCCTGGACCTTAAAGCTGCGAGTGCCTGCTTTGCAAAATGAGCTATTTCAGATCATTTTTGATCAGGCCTTTCTCTTTTTTCTTTTTTAATGATTCTAATTTTTCTGCCGCTCGGAGACCCGGCCGCGGTAACCACGGAAACTCAGCTTCACAGGCAGAGGGAGTCGAAAAATACAGTAGCACCAGCAGCAACTACAGAATCTAATCATCTCTGCTAACTGTGACATTAAAAGAGCCATGTGATGATGCATAGCTGAAATAAGAGGATTTCATTACTGTTCGCTTCATAAAACACTTTTCTTAGTATTACTGTTAGCTCAAATTGGGGCCCCACTGTGCAAGGTGCTGCACAAGTTACCGCCCTCCCAGGATGGCGCTTGCAGGAGTCCAAGGGACCCGACGGACCAAGAGGAAGGGTAATAAGAGCGTGTCAAGGCAGCTGGGGAGAAACATCCCTGCAGCTCCCCGAGGCGGTATTCCAGCCCGCGGGAGCGATGAGAGCAAAAAAGAAAGGAAAAATCAAGGGGGAAACATGCGCCGTCAGAGAAGGTTCTGCAGGGATGCTGAATCGAGAGGCCTGTGCCTCAGTTTCCCCGCTAGCATTAAAGATCTAAAAGCAGCACGAGGCAGCTCCCTCCTGTTGGAAGGTGCAAGCCACCGCCTAGAGCAAGAGCCTGGAGAGCCTCTCCCGGAGCAGCCCGGAGCCGCGCTGACGAGTCACTCCACTGCTGCTGACCGATGTCAGGCGAGGGAGAAAAACGGGCAGCATCTAGACTTGCTGACTGCTGGTGCAGCCACCGCTGCTGCCGGGCTTCAAAACCTCGGGATGAGCCTCCCATCCCGCCTTGCCAGCGCGCTTCATTTCCAGTTAAGCACGTTCCCTTTCAGCCTGCGCCGAGTCGATAGGGAGCTGGAGCGGAGCCAGGAGCGCGGCTGTTAACCCGTGCCTTCCTCCCAGCGAAGGAGCCTGCCTCCCGCTCTCCATCCGCCCCGTCCCTGGAAAACCCTCGCGGCCCCGTTGTCCACCGACCGGTGGGTGCTGAGCGCCGGGGCAGCGCCTCGGCCAGGCTATCGATGGACCCGCTCGAGCGTGTGGCGTGTACAAAATACTGCAGATAGAGAGGCTCCGTCAAGGCCTGTGGCTCCAGGGAAATGGATTTGTCTCCCAAGTTTTATTATAAATGAAAGGGCAATGAGCGGGCGGCTCGTTCCYCCACCTGCCCCCCGCACGCACGCGCTGCCCTTCGCCTGGGTCTTGCAGCGGCTTGGCCGAGGGCAGAGCGGGGAGCGGAGACACACGGGGAAGAGGTGGCAGGAGGGAAACAAGGCAGCACACGGGAACCGCGGGCYGGGTTCGGAGGCTGGAGGAGCCACCAGGCCTGGCGGGCTCCGCGGCCGGCTCCGAGGACATCGGGGTGCCCAGGTGCTGTCCCGGCCCCCCCGCTCCGCCTGGCACACGCTGGGCACCACTCTAACGAAGGAGGCCTTGGCACGGGCATCGGCCAGATTTTCTCACRGGCCAGAGCATCCTGTTCCTTATCCAATTCCTACACATGTTCCTCCTGGACCCGGCTCAGCTCAGCTCCTTGCCTAACCACCCCGGAGAGAGAAGGGAAAGCAAAGAGAAAGCAGCGGGGAGGAAAGGTTGGGGATTGCTCCCTGGCGCCGGGGAGAGGGAGGGCTGCCGTGAGTGGCAGCACGGGCGAGGGGGAGGAAGGAGGTGACTTCATCTCATACCAGGGAGCCGACAGCCGGCAGAGGATAAAAGCCCGGGAATCCCTCAGCTCCAGCGAGCAGACCTCAGCTGCCAAGAGCGGAGAGGGAGATGGGAAGCCTGGGTTTGAATTGCAAACTCAGCCTCCCGGCCCGGTCTTTCCCACGCCAGCAAAAAAAAGAAAAGAAAAAAAAAATCCAGAGAGTGGCACGCCTGACAGGCACGGCGCCTGGGACGGGATGCGGCTGCCCGCCCGCCGACAGCTCCGCTTGCCCCTCTGCCTCCTCCGTGCCAACTGCCGGGGCGCCGGGAAGGAGGGAGGAGGCAACATCTGTCTCACCATCCATCGCGCGCGGCTGCTGCCGGAGACGAGGCCGGGCCCATCTCCGAGCGCCTGGCGCCGGCAGCTGCCCGCTCCCTCCCCGGGCTCCGTCCGCGTTTTACACACCAGGGACTTACCCCTGCCGCTGGCGTTCACCCCGCAGAGTCGCCCCGGACTTTCCGTGCGTCCTCTCCCTCTTTGGTGCATTGGGACGATGCATTAGACGCTTAACGCTTTCCACAGGAGACGACTGCCGCCACGCTGCACCCCTTCGCCAGCGGGTTCGGTGCTATTCCACACCGCAGCGTTAAACCGGTTAACTGCTAGTTCCAGCTACCATTTGGGAAAAAACAAAAAAATTACCACGTCCTCTTCAAGCATTACATTATCAAGCTAATCAGCCACCCATTGCAGACAATTAATCTGYGCGCAGGCACCAAAAGAAACTGTTAGCAATTAGAAGTGGAAGGACACTTTTGTAGTTAATTGGGAATATTGCACCTCTGCTACATGTTTAATTAGTTGATGGAGTGTGTCCCTTCTCAGCCATTTTTCTTTCTAAATTATACTTGGAATTCTTCCCCTCCTCCCCCCCCAACTAATTTTGCCTTCAAAAATAACAAATAAACTGTGAGTAATTTAAAACCTGACTCTGGCTTTCGTCGGATTGCAGCTTATAGCATGTGCACTCATGTTTATAGTCCTCCAAGAGATAAGGGGAAAAAGTTTTCTTTTCTTTCAGACCGTCTCATTTTTGTTCCTGAATCTGATTTTAAGACCTTGCTTCTGCATTTCCACACTTCCCCAATAATTCTCATTTTCCTCCCATTTCCTTTGGGATCATCAGGTGATTGAACGGGAGGGCCTGGGAGGAGAGCGGAGCCAGGCACATGCCGTGATACATTCATTTTAACACTTATTTTGCAAAGGTTCTAAATTTTATCTTCGCATAATGATGCTGCTTTGCATATCTATAGCCGCTTTCATCCGATGATCTCAGTGCATTCTACCAACTGTTAATTAATTCTCCAAACACCCTGGCAAAGTTAGTAAGAGGGCTTTATTTGGGCTGGTTTTGGTCTAAATTCCTTAAGGGGAGGGTAAACCGATGCAGGGGGAGGCTGCATGGGAAGTTTACAGGCACTTGGAGAGCCATGGACAGCACAACAGCCCAGGAAACGGGTCAGGAAAGTCAAATTAACCAAATCCTGTAAATGCAGCCGCAGAGACACACAGTGAACACGTCGCCTGGTCCAACAACTGCACGTCCCTGGTTACCAAMGGATCACGATTCAGCTTCAGCATGGTGTTAAATGGGATGTTCCCAGACCCGCAAAGCTGTGTTCAACAACTGTGGTTTCCATGGCTCCTCCAGACCACGTTCCCATGTGGTTTCGTGCCAACGCATGTCTCAGCACAACTCCTCACCTTTTGGGTCTCAAATGCTCTGGAAGATGCACGTACAGGGTGTTTTTTCCTTGGGGTCTTTGCTTTTGTCATGCTTGGCATYGCTTTCCTCACAATCTAAAGCAAAAACACTTTTATACCCAGAGGGATCTATTTTTCATCACCTCGCAACAGCACAGACCAAGAATAACTTTGCCAAAAGTTAACAAACACACACACACCGTCCTGAGGCAAGAGTCAGCCTGGCAGTATATGCCTGCTCGTCACGAATGGAAAAACATCGCAGGGCCCATCTCTAACCCAAGCCATGACGACTGCCGCTCCCGCACCRTTGAAAACGCAGCATGGGTGGCACGTACGATCCTATCTGCCAACTCCAGCTAGCCTCACTCCGGCTCCAGAGGAAAATGCTTTGCCAAAATAACATCACTTCAAGCAGAAAGATCCRGCATGTAGGCATTTAGCATGCCCGGGGGACTGTTGGAATAAACCGCAACAACAAACCTGCAGAGAACTGAGTTGGCAAACCCAGGAACACCAAGGCAGCCGCGGTCCTTACCTCAGTTCTTCAGAAAACGTTTCCTACTTTATCTAATGCCATCGACTAGTTTGGACCATCACTGCAAGAAGCAGGCACCCCAGCTGCAAATCAGCTGCTGCATCTTGTCGTTTGCTGGAGCAAAACCACCCAAGTTACACCTCAAGTTTGAGGGCAGGAGAAAACATCTCCAGCTGTTGAGCTGGTGGGGGAAAAAGTAAAATAAAAATCACTTTCCAAGTTGCCTGAGGGCAACTGTACACTTGAAAGGGGAAGCATTTGTGTGGGCGACTCTGTATTACTCTCCATCTCTAGGGTAGGATCCATTTCGGCAGCCCAGGAGGACTCTGATGGGGTTATGTCTGTGTTTGCCTCTTCTCCCACTTCCAGACTTGTTGACACAGCTCATGAAACACCRTCTTCTAGGAACACAAGTAAATGAGACAGATCACAGAAACTACCGGTACCGTTAGGTCACTGCAATTCTGAACCGGTAGCAGCACAAGTTACTCAGTGCAGCAGTGAAATCATTCAGCATTAGAGGCTGAAATTCAAGATGCATTGAAGTCAAAGGGAATGCATCCACCAGGCTTTGGATCAGCCTGCAAAGCACATGGAGCGCGTGGGCGCTTTCTCCTTTTGCCAGGGACAATCCAAGCAAAACTCAACCTCCTTCTTCCTTCAGCTGAAAGAAAGCATCAACAGAAAACTGAAATTTTGGCCTGGAAAGAAGCCAAGCGCTTCTGAGAGCCGGCCTGTGGTCCTCGCACTGAGGATAATGAGAATTACTGAAGTGCCTTTGAAAAGTGCCTTGAGACCGTGCCATGTTACATCCTACTATAACACATGGATGGATGCAGGAACCACCTGACGTGGACCAGGGCAAGGCTCCCACACCAACCGCAGGGTCTGCAGTCTCGTCCTCCCCGATGGCCGGGCATCTCGCGCTGCTGCAAGGCAACACACGGCGGCTCTCTGAGCCTCTACGGCAGATGCAGGCAGTCAGGTTGTGCCAGGATCTGCCAGGGAGCTGTGCCTGGTGCGCGGGACCGTGAAGCAGGAGAGATATAGCAGTGTGTGGGGGGGGTCCCCTCAAAAAAACTGTCCTTATAAGGGGCCCCACAGTGAACTGCACGGCCCCCAGTGAACCACATACATCCCCAGTCTCCTTGCACACTTCTCTGTAGGCAGCGGAAAGCGGATATTTGAGACGTCCCTTGGTCAGATCAGTCAAGCCTCCCATCTCTGACAGCCCATAGCAACGGCTGCTGCAGGCAAAGATGCAAAAACCTACCCACTGAATCAAAAACCTTATTGAAAGTTACAGCATAACCCACTCAAAGGAAAATTTCCATCTTGTCCCCTCCCTAGAGTTTAGCTTATGCCCTAAAGCAGGAGGACTTGATCTCAATTCCAAAACTCATAGATGCTTTCAAATCCCTGTTTTGCAGCTCTGGCCACTCTAGTAACTGTATATAATGGAGGGAAATCTCTTTGCTGGAGAACTGCACAAAACAGCTTGGCTGAAAGGCAGCCACGCATTTGTTTGCTTGACCTGCTTTTCTCACAACCTGAAAAGACCCACGCTAGCAGGAAACCCAGCACATGTTAATGGTCCACGCAGCACCATGCGGGGTACACACCAACGGCTGCCTCAGCACAACTCGGCTGTGGAGAGACGACAGGGACAACAACCCACCGTGCCAAGGAAAGAGGAGCAGTTAAAAAAGAAGCAAGCAGAAATGGGGGAGAAAAACACTTTTTCAGACTCTGCTGCCAATTGTTTTCCTCAAACACTGGATCCTCCTCCCAGCCCACCCACGGCAGGCAGGCTGACCCCGCAGCACGCTTTCTTCAGGCAAACAACTGGGGAACATGTGCAGCCAGGCAGGTTTTGTGTACCAGCATATTTGGGGGCTTGCCAGCTACTGGCTGCATCCTTGTTCTCCTATCTTTGAAGGAGAGGTTTTCCATGGCACAAGAGCAGAGAGCAAGCAGGCCAGATGCTTGGGACATCCTAACGGGAGCCGTGGCCGGGTTTCTCGTGTTGCTTCAGGCGCCTCTGACACAGGGCAGGCATGTTTGAATGCAGGGTGCTGAGCGCTGTTGCCTGGGGGCACTGAGCACTTCTGACACCCAGAGAAGTGTGGCCTACGCAGCCCAGGGAAAAGGAGCTGGGGACCAGAACAGACACCCCTGTCCACAGCCACCAGTGAACAGTGGGGTAGGTGAGGGACATGACAGGTGTTGCCTGCACAAGGAGAAGTGGATGTGAATAAATGCAGGCTGGCAACACAAAGATGTCCCTACATCAGAGCACAGCTGAAGTGCTAAGGCTCTGGACCAGGATCCCCAGGGGGATAATAGGACCAAAATCCTAACTACTCTAGGATGGAGCATGATGGGCTTATGAAAAAGGATTATAAGGCCGAGAGCTCGTGACCACAGGGGTTGCACTCGATGACTCAGTCCCTTCTGTCCTGCATCAAAGAGCAGCATCTGTTTATGTCCTGCAGCCTCAGTAAAGAATTCCCTTTTTTTATATATAAGCCACGTCCTGCCTTACAGACCAGCTCTGGTATGGCCACAGGGCAGAGTGCTGATTTTTTTTTAAGCCGGCATGATGTTGTCATTACAGCAGCCCGCTGGCAGCTCTTCCAGCCTGCACAGCACCTGCCTTCGCTGCGGCAGAGCAGGCCGGGCTAGCCTGGCAGCCCGGAGGGGACTCCTTGCCCCGTCGCGGCTGCCCACTGCCATCCTGGGCCTCCCTCTGCCCCTYGTGACCTGACTGCCTGCGGAGAGAGCTGTCGAGGGCCGAGAGACACGACCCCACTTATTGCTTCTCCCAGCCCGGCTCATGGTGCTGCTCTTCCAGCGAGCCTGAAACAAAACCTGCCCTGGAGCTGCGGGATGATCTAGATGCAAAAGTCCTCCTGAGATAGCTGGCTTTAAATAGGAAACTCATCCTCCTTTACTGCTGGGGCATAGGAAACTCCCAAGTCCCTAACTTGTTCCTCTTTCCCAAGAGAGCCTGCTCCTGCGGGTTTCCAGATGGCACAGTGTTAAATCAGAGTCCAGGGCAACTCTCTGGCCCCGTAGCTCCCAACCAGGCGGGTAGAGAAACAGGGACCAAGAGAAGGCAGAATGGGTCTGTTACTCTGGGCGCGTCCCGGATTGCTTCGCTCTGTCATGGTGTTTGCAATGTGGACATACCTTCACGGAGATGGCGCGTGCTACGGTCTGCTGGGACCAGAAGCCTCGCTGCACCCAGAGATATCACAGCGGTAGGTCCTCTCCTGCCCTCCTGCAGGGCCAGCGAGCTGAGGAGGGGGCCGCTGCGAGCGCAGAACTCCGGGCAGGGAAGACTCCTTGGGAAGCTGCTGGCTCGGCCCCATCTGGAACAAATTAGCAAAAGAGCTGTTTGTCAGCTGCTTCCACATTGACGAACGGCTGAGATTTTACACCGCTAGCCTCCCCCAGAATGAAAACTAGACAGGCAAGGAGATTTATTACTCACAAACCTCACAGGATTACGAATGCCCCATGGAAGAAGACCTGCCTGAGAGAAAGTTTTTAACTGGCACACAAGAAGAGGACAGCCTCGCCAAAATTACCTCGGAGCATGGAAAATGGAGCAGATCCCTGGCTGGATTAAGCGATGGCATYAGCAAATGCAGAGTTTGAGAAAGGGGGTGAAACAGAGGAGACGAGGGCTCTGACTTGAGGACCACCCAGGAGATGAAAGATGCTTTCTCAAACTGCTTCTCAGCCCCACAGCTTTGGATGGTGCCTACATCCAATTCAGAGACCTTGATGATCTCCCAGAGAGATCTAGTCGCAAATGACTTCAACAGGGTTTGAGATCTCGGGGAACTGGATCTGGTCTCATCTTTGGTGAGGGAGGGAATGAGTTYGTCTGCGAGAAACTGTCCCTAGAGACATCTGCACAATATTTTCATAGATTTTTATAAGTCTTGTTTACCTGTTCCCAAACTGCAGGAACCATTTGTATTTCTTTGTTGCTAAGTTTTCCACAAAGCTTTTCTAAAAATCAAAATTGTGTTTGAAACAGATATTGAACATGTTTTGTTTCCTGACAACCACACGTAGAGATTCAATATGTATATGCTTCTCTGAATATGTCACACTGTGATTGCTCACACATTAACTGACACAGAGCAGGATGGGAAGCGCTTTTTCCTGTTCTATGAGAATTTTGGAGACTAATAAAAACACCAATGGTTTTGAAACAGATTTTAACATTTTGTAATGTGTAAAACAATGTTTTACTAGAAGGGAACCAAAATAAAACACCATGTCAGACAAAAAAAAGGATATTTTAGGTTTTGAAACACAGCAGTACGGAAACTTAAAACTATTTTCCTCATCTCCCAAATTAAAAGGATTTCAAATAGGAAAAACTGCAGAACAGACAAGGAAGATTTGTCTTGCAAATAGTCTCGGTTAAAATAAATCAGACATTTTCTGCTGGAGCCCAAATCAGAAACTGCTAACCAGATCTGGCCACTCCTGCAGACATCATCACCCTTTCTCCCTCCCAGAAAAATCCTCTTCTCTTGACAGTATTGGCTCACGCATTTCCTCTAGAAAAACAAAGATAACTGACTTCCACCCGCTGTACAGACATATAGTAAACTTTTGCACTGCTAATTATTCTGCATGCAGGGACATAACTTCCCCCTTGATCTTCATTAGAGAGGAGGGAAATTCCAAAGTTTCAGAGGTTTTGTTATTGTCTTGAGAACTACAGGAGCAACTCAAGAAATACATCTAGCAAGACAAGACAGAGGATGGGKTTTGGAGATGGTGCAGAAGCTCAGGCACGGGCTGGGGCTGTGGAGCTAGGTTGGAGAGCTCCCAGCAGCAAGTTTTTCATCTGTCCAACATTCCTACAGCTGGGAATTACAAAGGCGGAAAGAAAAGAGAAAAGGAAAAAAAAAAGAAAACAAAACCCCAAACCTGCATTCATTTTAGTGGTGTAAATGCAAGATCTGCCTCAAATTCAGATCTGCAGCAAGACAACGGGAGTCACGTTTGCTGCAGCAGCGGCTGGCTGCGCCCGGGGCCTCGCGGCACCCCGTGACGGAGCAGGCAACACACCTGATCTGATCCTCGCTGCACCGTGCTACTCCCACACGTGTGCAGAAACGCACTTGCCGACCCCCCCTTATCGCACACACCCTTCCCCAAGCCCCCTGGGCCTTTAATGCACCCACGCTCCCACTCCTTGGATTTTATACACCCAGCAGGATGGCTTACGCAGCCGGCCGAGGGACCTGGAAACGGTGACGGCTGCTGGTGGCAGGCGGGTGGGGAGGGGGAGAGAGGGAGAGCGCAGCAAAGAACGGAGGGGAATATATGTGTTTTGAAGTGAAGTTTAGCTCCAGGGTTAACTGCATGATGAATGACGGCAGGTGCATACTTAACAGCATCACATTAGTGGAGTCCTCTTCCCTCGCTGCCCACTGCAGTGCCAATGTAGCATCTCTACTGCAACGAACGCTGTTTCAAGGTTACTTAAGCAATAAATTATGTTATATGCTTAACATCCCCGCCGACAACACCCACCCATGACTCGTTCATCCTCCCCATTTATTTTCCCTTTGCAGATGCATGGCTGGAAACCTGCTCCGTCTTTCACCACATTACGGAGAAGGAGGGGCCACTTCCACTCAACAAGCTGTGGAAACAGCTACAGCTCGATAATTAGAACAGGGGCCAGATCCTCCATTGCCAGAACCTCTCTTGGCTCCGCCAAAGTTTTGGGAGCTGTGCTGATTTACACCAGCCACTGATCTGCTGCCAGGAACATACCAGGCAAACCAGCAGGGAAAGTCTGTAGCGGGTTCAGGCACAAGGCAAAAAATGCAAGGGACAGTGGCCGAGCTGCTAAAGCGGGAATTGTTATAGAGTCATAAGGCTGCAAGAATCCCTGCTCCGCGGCCAGCTTGCCATCAGCCTGCAACCTCTGTGCCGTTGCYTGCGTGAAGCAATTGCAAAATCCCCTCAAAATGGCACATACTCACGTTGAAGCAGTGATTCTGCCTCCAGTTTTAACTGGACACATCAAGAGRACTGATCCCAGGAGTCAACCACCCCTTTTTCCCCCACCAGTCCCGGGAATAAGCAGCAAATTTCAGTCCCGGAGACATCCTTCCTCACGCAGGGATGAATGCTTTCTTTCTAGCATTGAGACAGGAGCCGACCCAATTTCACATCCCACATCAGCTTCTCGGTTAGATGCATCTAAAACAGCAACGCATCTGCTCCTCCATCCCTTGGCACCAAGCACGCCCCGGGGTGAGCAGCACAGAGGGCCAGTRCGACCATCCTTTGCCGTGATGCCATATGGCTCCGTCAACAGCAGTGCCCGGCCTGCTCTACCGTCAGACCTCTACGTGCCAGATGCCCTTGTAGGCAGCTGCACGCAGGATTAAGTGCAACGTGTTCAAACCATGTACAATTATGTGCAACCATTTCTCCACTGCAAATAGATGGAGTACCAATGGAGCAGCAGTTACGGTCTTGCATTAGTAATTTCCAAAGGACAGTTGTGTGGCCACTGTCCATTACAGCCAGGGCAAATGAAGATGAATGAAAGTGAGCTTAGATGCTCCATATGCCTCTGCTCGTTTACTGCAGGGAGGCCTGGATTACGTGAAGCATCAAAAGGGAAAGTTTGCAAGGCAAAGAGTTACAATTCCAACCTGAATCTCAGAATATAATGTATTTAGCTGCAGATGCAAGTCAAAGCACCTGAGATTTCAGTGATTTTAAGCATTAGCAAATGGGATCTGGTCTCTTCTCGTCAAGATTTTTTTTGCCTGTCAGTCCTACCTAGTACTACTTCTCTATTGCTTTGCAGCAGTGGATCTCAGAGAACTTATTGGCTATAAACCCCAGCAGCACTAGGTGAGAGATGACCAGTGGCATTCCCAAGCTGCAGAGGAACTACCAAGGAATAAAGCCACAATGAAAATGTGAACCTGGGAAGACCCTTAGAAGCAGTCTCAGAGGAATGGAGCACCAGCAGGTCCCAGCAACTTCACTGGGTACCAGGGGAGGGGGGCAGAACATGGAGCTAATTAAGGAATATACCCTCAGCATCTCAAGGCTCCAGGAAACAAGAGGCAAAATAAGCTTCACAGAAATGTCTGAAAATTTGCCTGAATTTCAAGGTCATGCAGCAAATCAGCAAGAACAGGACCCAGGTGTCCTGAGCATGATCCCTTTCTACCCTAATCAGCATGGCCTCACATAACCATTTGAACAATTGGCTTATTTCACAAAGTGACTTATAGATGCTATTGTAAGCAGATCCAGTCAATATATTTATTTTCCTTTTGATATACAGCTACAATAGGAAGCCATGCATGAAGTTTATTAAACCTGGCTAATTTTCTATCAGTTCTGCAAAGTATCGATTCTTTGCATACAGTTATCTGGCTCAGCCTCAACTTGGAGAAAGAATCATTTAAAAAAAAAAAACCCAAGAAAGCATCCAATTTCTCTGAAACAAAGTTAATCTGAGACGGCAACGTGTCACTGTCCTCATGGGCAGAGCCCTTTGATCGATCGAGCCAAAGACAACTGTGTTATTTAGGAGCCATTTGCAAGCTGGCAAATTAAGCAAGGATTTTTTTTTTTTAAAGGGCTGGTGGGGGGGGGAGAAGTAGCAGCTTTACAATGGCAGTAAAACATCCAAATGATTTCTTTCCCCTGGCAGGGCCAGATTCTGCAGATTTTAGGGGCAGGAAAGCAGCACAGAAAGATCTGCCCCTCTCCATCTCCCCAAGCCCAATGCAGGGACTGAATTCCCTTTGCTGCACCAATATTTTGACATCCTGGTGAGTCAAGAGCAGATCTGGCCTCCAAAGGGGTACGGGGCAGGATCCTCACGTGCAGTGCAAGTGGGGAGGAGGCACCCCAAGTGCTGTACTAGCAGGGTGCAAGCATCACAGGAGCGTGAACATGTCCATAGGAGCCACAGGTGCTCCAGGCTCACGGTGCAAGCAGCTCCGAAGCAGTGAAGCCTGGAGCAAGGCGACAGGGAACAAGGTCTGGTGTTTGCATGGGTCTTCTCCTCGCTGCATCCCGGTGGGTGCCTGGCCCACGTCTGCCTCCTTGTGCTGTTCTCAAGCCTCCCAGGCAGATAACGCTTCTGAAGCCACACGTTCCTGCAAGTTCTTGAGAACACAACTGAAAACCCTGTCCAGCAGGAACTTCACAAACCTAATCCCCGATTCTCTGCCTTTCTCAGAGCATTTGCATAGTAAAACCAGAGGCAGGGAGTCTTTTATCTTTAAATCTTCATGCTTAACTGGTATTCTGCACAAACAAACCATTATCATGGCCATTTTGTGATGGAAACCAGCAATAAATGTAAAGATGCTATCTAAAACAATATGGCAACATGCTTTACCACATCAATCTCGTGGTGCCTACACTCGGATTAGCATGTCAGGCCAGTTTGCAGCGACTTCCTTTGGTTTAACTTAACCTGCTGCTTCTCCTGTGCCGTAGGCTGCTCGAGACCAGCTGCGAAGCATCATCATACAAGACAGAACATATGCACACGTAAACAAATTAAAGCTATCTCCAAAACAACAGGCCCCTGGCTTCCTGGAAGAGCTGCAAAGAGAAACTTAATCAACAGCAGCGGGTGAAACGGTAAAGGGGAGGAGATGGACCTCTGCTAATGAAGGCAGCGCTTGCAGATTGCAAATGCTTGCTCGCAGCACGCGAGGAGGGAACGGCAGGGTCAGCAGCACGAGAAGCGTGCGGAGCCTGCAACCACGCTGGCTCCAAGGAAGGTCTGGGCTTCGCAGCGCAGGGCAGCCAGTTTAAGCACATGCAAAAAGAGCAAGGAGCTGAGCCGGGCATAGGCTCAGCCTTGGCCCTGCGTGTTACGGCAGGTTAGAGCTGCAGCTGTTGTGGGTACATTAGGGCTGGTACCATGTTCTTTCCTGGCTTCACCGGGTCCCTCCCCAGGGGCTCGTTAACAGGCTGAAGTTGCAGCAAAATCAGCTGCACACCAAACTGTTAAACCTCTGCGCACCTCTGTGCAGATGCTTTGGTGTCAGTTTAAGCCTGCCTGCCACTGGCTTCACCTCGCGTCTTTAAACGAGGGAGTGCCGACACGGAAAAATGAAATAGCAGAAACCTTTCCCTTTGCTTTCCAGCTGCAGGCTGGTCCCTCACCCCAGCAAGCTCTCTGCCAAGTTGGATATCCTTCCCTGCTCAAAACCTCTGCCTTGGCTCTTCAGGCCCAACCAGAGGGCAGTTGCTTGCAGTGTATCCTCTGGGCGCTCATGGCCAGTGAGATTAAACCAGAACAAGTCTTACTGAAAAGTGTGTTAATTTAGCATTAAGGAAAACACATTTAAAAAAAGCCACTCATGCACATGCCTCGTTGTTTGCTCCTTTCTAACCTTACACTTCGATGAACAGCTAAATCTAACTGGTTTTAAATCCTCTTAACCTGTAAGAGCAGGACAGCCAGTGTATGTTCTCTTAGCAAACCTAGAAACCCTTTAAGATATCCCAGGGCCTCTTAGAAGAGTTCTTGCAGCCTGCTTCCTCGCTCTGCAAGCTAGACCCACTTCTATTTGCCAGAAGAAAGTGCTGGAGAAACAACTGGGAGCTCCAGCTCCTCCTTGCCTCAGGCCACAGACTTGGGAGCAGACAGGCGGAGCGTGCCACTCGCAAATCCCCCGGTGTGATAACAAGCTGTCAGGGCATCCAAAAGCATGAGCAAACTGTCCCCAGCCATAACGGGGTTACGTTTGCTACGAGTGGGTCAGAGCTGCTTTACCTCAAGAGGATGCAACAGCTATAAAAGCAAGTTTTGGACAGTCTGACTTGTGACAGGCCACTCCATTCACGTGCTCACAGCCTGACATATGACCCAAACACCCCGAAAGCAACCCAGCTACGGGAGAACRCTCTCACTCATCTCACACATACAGTTAGTTGTGGGCAAGCCTGATTTTGAGCAATGGGCTGTTCTAGTTTAAAGCAGGTAGGAGCTGGCTCGCACTTAGACACATGGTGAAAGGTATAAACTGCTTCGTTACTGTGTGCACCTTGCTCATGAACACCGGCTAAACTGATGGGGGAGAAAGTTTTGACAGATGTGCGCCCACAAGCAAAACTACCATGGCTTATTGTCACACCTGCAGGTCAGGCAGATGTTTCCTTTCAGATACAGATGTGTCAAGGGAAGACATCACTGCCCRACAGTGCTGTTCACTCACTCCTTGCCAGATGTTCCTAGGACCACAGCCCTGACAACTAACAGTAGAGCATTTAAAATAACTAGCTGATTTAATACAAGTGTTGTCTTAGTCCTAAGCAGTTAGAGGTTGTTTTATGTCCTAGACTACAAAGCTTTGTATAGCTAGTTTATTATATTTTTAAAACCATCTTAATATAACAGTAGACGATCTGCTATTCATCTTAGATGAGGCAGGAGGAAAGCTAGAGTCAGACTAATAGTAGAAAAAAATAAGAAAAATGTAATAGCCTCGACCCTGTTACTGCACAACCTAAAATCCCCTAGAAGCATATGAACAGAAATCAGCTTCTTTATTATGTCCACCATAAAATTCATGGAAGTTCATTGCTTTTTCTGCTTTTCAATTTCCCTCTCCAGAAGAAAGGAGCCATATCTGGGACTGAAACATGAAGTCTTATTTTGCACAAAGGATCAGTGGCTCCACTCAGAAAGCAGAACGGCTCTAATGCTGTTCTCCTGGTAGTCAGGAAAGCTGTAATTCTTTATTTCTGAGCATCTTCTCTCAGTCAATATGTATGCGGCACACCAGACCCGGCGAACATCAAATCGAAAGCAGAGAGGCCCATGCAGCCGAGCGTCTGCATAGCTCCAGGTGGGTTCCCAATTCACCACGTCAGCAGAAGACACCAGCGCCAACCATCAGCACTTTCAGCATTGGCAGTGCCAAGGGGATTTCAGGGAAATTCTTCCTCCCTGGCTGCTTCTGTCTAGGTGGCAACATCTGTGCAGATCCTTGAGCATCACTGCCAAGTGGCAGCACTGCTTCCCTCTCTGAGCTTACTCTTTCCTTCTGCCCCAGCAGTGTCCTCCTTTCTAACCTTCTCATTCCACATTTTAACTCTTTTCTGAAGCAGCAAGGTCTCCACTGCAAGGGGGGAATCTCTTCAGACCATTCCCCTCTAAGCAGGCAGGGAAACCCCAGCCTGTTTTGCGTTGCAGGAAGCCCACGATGATTCCTTACAGTGCTCCTGCTGGCTCTGAGTCTGGATGAGCTGCGTCTCCTACTGCTTTTCCACCCCATGCTAATTTTCTAACTCCTCTTCCAAGACAAGCCGCCATTTAGGATAAGCAAGGCAGCTTGAGCRGTACAGACCCGCACAGCCCTTGCAAAAGCAGTTCTGCCTCACTTAGGTATTACACCCTGCCACGGGGCTGTGGTCCGGCACGCAGCTCTGGGGGTGGTGAGAGCTTCTCCACGCGGCTCCTCCAGCCGCCTGGAAACCCCACATCCGCCTCACTGCCCTGCGGGAGGCTCAGTGCCCTGCCRTGCAGCTACCGCGAAGGAGCAGGTCTCCAAAGGGCTGTGCTGGCACGAATCCCACCCGCGCAGCGCAAGCCGGCAGGGTCCCCTCCACCACCGCTGCTAGAAGAGCTGCAAACACAGCTTTGCCTTTGCAGGCGATTCGGCTCCGCCTGTGCAGCCCCATCCAGCTCCCCAAACCCAGCAATTTCCAAATCCGGGTCCCCTCACTCATCAGAAGGGGCTTGCAGGAGCTAAGCTTTTTTTTTTTCCCCCTGCAAAGCAGCAATTCCATTTTCCTCCGACCTTAAGCAGCTCCCATCCATCTCGCGGCATTACAGAGCCCGCGCTGGTTGTTCGGCTGCCGCGAGTAATAACAGCTTGTACCGCCCAGATTACCCCAGGGAGCCGCACACCCGGCGTCGCGGGGTCGCTCGCCAAGGGGGAGAGCGGGAAGGGGGGGGGAGAGCGGGAAGGGGCGGCGAGGGCAGGGGGACACGCGGGCCAGGAGGAGATGGGTGCCCGGTGCCGCCCTCCTGGGGGAATGCAACACCATGGGGGAGAGAAGACACCAGGGATATTTGGGAGAGAAAGTGATGGAAAAACGGAGGATCTGGAACAGCGGTGCACCCACACCATCTCCATGGCGTCTTATCACCTGGCAGAGGCTGCTTCCCCCCCCCCCAAGCGAGTCGCCATTTTGAGCCCGGCGAGCTCCTCACCGCGAGGCCATGGTGGGGCAGCTGCCACTGCAGACAGCAAGAGGAAAGACATGAAGAAAGGCAGAAGCGGAGAAGAGGGACGCTGAAGGAAAGTGGGCAGGAGGAAGGAGGGAAGGGCAGGGCGCCAGGCAGGGAGGCAGCCCCCACCCCGGCCGGAGAAGCTTCTGGAAGGCGGCAGGCAGGAGGYGTCGCCGCCATCTTGGGCTGCCTCAGAGGCCCCGCCAAAGGCCTCCCCTGGGACCACGGACATCGTCCCCGCCGTCCCGGCATGCGGCACCCGCTCCTCTCCCCTTTCCGTGCGGTGGCCGCACTCTTGTGCCTCCAGCAGGAGGGCGGCACCAACGGCACCGGGCCGGGCAGCCTGGCCCTCGCTGCGCCCCCGGGGCCGCCCCGCCTTGCCGGGGAAGGGCCGGCTCTTGGCAGCGCCGCCGCAGCATCCTCAGCGCTCACCTGCTGGCGCCGTGGGGCCTCCGCCAACTTGCAGGGCCTCGGGGACCCGGCGCTTGAGCAAGGTCCCGCAGGTACCTTTGCCGCTGGAGCAGATGCTCGGCCTCGGAGGAAGAGCCATGGGCTGAGCAAGGCACCGCCACCCTCCTCCAGCAAGGGTGCTCCAGGGAGCTCCTGCCACCACGCCAGCGGGTGCCTGATGCTCCTCCTGGACCACCTTTACCACAGCCTGATCCTTCCCGCCTGCAAGGCGACCAGCGTCCTGGCTGCTGTAACAACCAACATCCACCTTGCTGCGAGGTGCCTGAAAAGGTACCAACGGTGGAGGTGGAGCAAGGAGCGGCAGCTGCTCACCAGCGCGCTTGGAGGTGACACCGGCTACGCCGAGTGTGCCATCTGCCTGGGGACCTTCGAGCAGGGCGAGGCGCTGAAGGTCCTCTCCTGCTCCCATGCCTACCACGGCAAGTGCATCGACCTGTGGCACTGTGCACAGCCCCGCGGCAAGACCTGCCCGCTCTGCCTGCGGCGCGTGACCGCGGTGGTGCTGATCCCCCTCCGCCATGCCCCGCGCATCCGCCAGGAGGAGGAAGGTGGACACGAAGGGAAGCAGGAATAACTGGGAAAGGCTCACCCCAACTTCCTCTTGGCAAGTCAGGACTCCCCCCGCCACCACACACTCCCTCCTCCACCATCCTCGTGACTCCAGCTCCAGCTCAGGCCTCCTGGGAAGCACCAAGTGCAGCACAGGATTAAAAAAAACACATGGAAATGAAGGAGCAGGGAATAAAGCCTGAAAGAACAAATGAAACACTTGAACACACATCCTTGGCTCTCCCATTTTGGGCTGCTGATCAAATCCAGGCTGGTTCCCAGCCGGAAGGTCTGCAAAGGCCACAAGCGCAGAGCCTGAGCAGTAATACAGGCTAGCTCTTGCCAAGCCCTTAGCAGGTCTTGCTGTTCCTTTTCTCACTGTGCCTCTCCTCGAGCTCTCCCTCACCAAAGCCTGCAAGAACAGGTTCATTACCACAGTTACCTGGTAACTTTTAGCATAGGACTTAGACTGATGAAACACTCTCCTCCATATTCAGATTTTCACATGCGGATAGTTAAAATGAACAAAAAAAGCTGAACAGAGGATGTTTTTGCTTGATGCCCAAGGTTCTCGGGGCATTTTGCCAAAGCTGGAAAAGGCAAGATATTTCCATTAAGATTTTCCCATAAAGAAAATGTCTTCCTCGCTTGCAGGGCGAGCAGCTGAAACTGGAGTCCATTTCCAGTGATGGGCAAAGTTGCAATGGCCCAGATTTGCTCAACTGCCTTTTTTAATTGTAGGCACTAGCAGATTATGGGTACTTTGTAGCAGGTCCATAAATGCTTTATAATCTGCTGTATGCATTAGAGCCCAGATTATCATGCTTGTACTTGGTAATAACACAGAGGAGGGATTGCCCGGACCCCTGGGAAATCCACGCCAAACACCTGGGCATGGCACATGGTGCGGAGGGGGATGGTGCACATGGCAGGGCTCCCACAGACCAGCYCTCTATCCTTCTCCCACTTAAAGCTGGCTCTGGTGCTCTCTGTGCCACCTCTATAATTTGCCTGCATCTGCTCTCGCTTCCTCATTCACGCACACTGGCAAATAGCAGAGCACAAAACCTCTCCACATATACAGCTCTTTCTCATCTATCCAGCTCATGTTTTGGGCAGTGGCTCCAGTTGTTTCAGCTGTCTATTCTGTAAAAACATTGGTCATTCATTCCTTTGATCCTAGATGAAAGGAGGTGGTTACATGCATCAGTTCCTAAATCAGCTTCTAGAAAAAACTCCACCATCACTAACAGGGTGCAGGTCTGCCTCGCAGCAGGCTCCCTGCAGAGCTGGGGGCTTGCTCAGTCGGCAGGAGGGAGGAAAAGTGCCCCACGGGTCTTAATAAAGAACTGGGAGTACTGGAAGTACAAAGGTTTGCACTGGAAGGTCACTAGATGGCCCCAGATCTTCCTTCACTGCTAATCCCTGGTACTTCGCTTCAGTAGCCTGGTCCTCACTAATGCTACAGCATGACCCTAAAGGAGCAGCATGCCCTTACAAAAGGGGCACTGAGCTCGAAATAGGAATACCTGCCAAGATGCCTTAAGCAAAGCACTTACCCCCCCCCCATTGCTTTCTCCACTCCTGGCCTTTGGCTATTCACAGCAGACAATCTGTTACTACACATCTGTGCAATGCCCACTGCCCACAGACCTAATATAGATAAAGAACAAGTCTGATTATTTACAAACTCACATCACAACCCTGTCAGGCTGCTCTTCTCAAGCTGCAAAAAGCCTCCAAGGGAAAAAAGCTGTACAGACTTATTCCAAGTTAAATCAATGCTGGATCAGAAGCCAGTAATACATGTTCTGCTGGAGTTGCAACAATGTCCACCTGAGTCAGTCTCCTCTGAATCTTAGTTTGAACTGTTTCAGCGGGACCAAGGTTGGATTCTGCAGGCAGTTACACAGGGCTAAATCAACACTAAACTCCTCTGGGCAGAGCAGGCTTTGCTGTGGGATGTAAGCAGGAGAAGCTGGTTTTATATGCCTACTCCTGCACTAAGTGATAGCCCCAAAGAAGGGGTATAAAGGAACACAGGGACTTCAGGGGTGGTGAAGCAAGGGATCGGTTAATAGAGGTAAACAGTCTTTTCCTTTCTAGCTTGTATCTTTGTTCAAACTGTAAAATGGGACCCCATTCCCTGTAATTGCTCCGCTCTTGCACACAACTGCTGTCTCCCACGTGTGGCCTGTTGACATTTAAATAAATTGCAATTATTCCGATGAAGTAGATTGCAGGGACTCCAGAGAAAATGGGTCAAGAGTACATCCAGGAGCATCTGCAATGTATTTAACTCATGAATACAACAGGGGCAGAGCAGGAAGGAGTAGAGTGCTGGCTGTAATGCATGCAGCATGGGGCTGGAGGGGCCTTCAGGACAGCCTGGCACAGTCCCATGAGGGGGGTGGGAAGCTCGGCTCAACCTCAGCCAGCAAGAGCCAAAGCCTTCAGGACACCAGAGAGAGGAGCCAGACAGCAGTGATGCAAATGGACAGTGTGGAGGGGAACCAGAGGATGGGGCAGCTCTTCAGCCCTTTGATTAAAGACGATCTTGGCCAAAATCCTTCTACTGCCTTCCTCTCCTTCCTTCTGCAAAAGCATTTAGGGATTTCAGAGGCAGCTAAGGGAAGGAAAAACTATCTCACACTGCTTGTGGGTGGAATATGGGCATCCTGCTCCCCATCCAGACATCAGCTTCACTTCTTCCCTCACTCCCCAGTCTTCTCCATACCCCATTCCCTTCTTCCTCACACTCCAGCCTTTTCTCTTGGAGATGATCTGTCCCCTTTCATCCACATCTCCTTATGGGGCAGTGCTAGGTGTTAATGATCTCCTGGTTGGGATTGCTAACACCCAACTTCTCTTGGGTGTGGTGAGGCAGCCAGGATGGCTGCCTGTACCCTGCACATTCTAGGATATAAGAGAGTGTGCTGGAGCAGCCAGAAGATAATGGCATGCACACTCAGGGTGGGAGACAAGCACAATGCATGTATGATCTACACAGCAGAATATGAAGAGTATCAGCCAATCCTTCCTTGGTCCCACATCTGCCACAGCATACATACACAGCTGCTCGTCCGGCCCCAAAGACAGACCTATCCCTTATGCAGGTGACTGCTAGAGCATAAGGCTTTAATTTGGAGGCAGAAATGGAGAACTGAGTGCAAGAAAAGAGGGGAGGACTTCAAAGGAAGTTGGACAACAGTAGGATGATGGACRCCATCACAAGAAGCATAAGACCAAGCCAAAAATACACCCTCAAAGAGTTCTCCCAATGCACCTCCATTTCCTTTTTCATCTCTTTCTCTGCCAGGAAGCATTCAGCTTCCTCCCTCAGAAGGTTTTTGTGTTTTTAAATGCATCAAAATGTCTTCTTGCAAGTGTAAAACTCTTTAGATGAGGGAAAATAAAATCGATTTGAAATCACAGCTGCTGGGAGTCTCTGGTACACACACACATRCTGTCTGCTGACATTTTCTGTAGCTCTTTTCCCAGTGAAATCTGTCTCAAGCAGAGCCCAAGGGGGCTAGTAACGAATCAGTTGCCTAGTATAAGAGTGATTTTTTAACTACAGGTCCAACACAACTGCACCAGGAACCATGGRGCTACTCCCAAGTGGATCGTTAAACAAAAAGGGTTGTTTGTTAAAAGATACAGGTTTTTAGGGATTTGTGCTTCAGAATTGACCTGGGTTCACTGCATATCCAGAGCTAGTTTGTTCCAACAACCAGGAGAGCTATTGCCTCCCCATTGGGCTGGTGTTCCTCCAGGCACTGAGCAGTCACCATTTCTGAGTCAGGAATTGACTGAAAGACAGGAGCTTCCCTGATGAACACCACTCGGAGAGAGGGACAACACTTGTGCCTCATGCTTTTCAATCCTTTTTCAGCTTTTACCACAATAGCCATTTAGAAAAAAAACCCAAACYAGTTTTTATACCTAGAAGCTAAAGTTTATTCATTTGATCCCAGCAGCTGAGATTTTAAAGTAAATAAGGTGAATACCTCAAAATACAGAAGCYGACAACAGATTTCCCAAGCTCAACGACCATCCCCTCCTACCAGGACAGGAGTCCAAGCAAGTTTAGCCCCAGCTACAGCCCAGGTGTATCAGCCCCTTCTGCAAGCCCACTCTCTTGCATGCAGATCTCCTTGTGAAAATGCAGCTGACAGCTGAGAGCTGATTCCAGGCCACACAGATGAACATTTCAGCTTCTGCTAGCTGCAGTTCTGACAGTTACTAATCAAATTAGTTCAAATGACAAAACCCCCTCTACCCTAAGCAATTCCTCTGGCCTGGTATCAAAGGATCACAATTCTAAAGAAAAAAGTGAGTTCATTTGGCCAGTCTGARCTGCCATACGAACCCCCAGCAGCAGAGACCAAGCCTAACAGCTCGCTCCCACTCTGCCATGTTTTTTAGGAATTGCTGTGGCAGCCACAAGGAAGCATTCCAGTTTACAAGGGGCACATTGCTGATGAGGACACTCATTTGTCCCACCTGCCCAACACCAGCAACATGATACCAGCATCCTACCAGGGCCCAGAGGAAGGGAAATTTGGCTGAAGGGAGATGAAACAGAAGCCACAAGCATGGAGCAGACCAAAGAGGAAGGGGAAAGAAGTGTTTAGGCAGGYTGGCAGTGATGTTACATGAACCCAGTCTTGGGAAACAGCCACCAGGTGATGTCACAAAGATCTGCAGAAATGATGCAGGAGTGTTGCTTAGCAGCTGGAGACAATGATAGAGATGTGTTGCATCCTGGGAACTTCCACATCAGGATGGTGAACTAAAAGCCTACTGCAGAAGCCTCCAGGGCAGAAGCAGGGTTCGATCTCCATCCTGCTGCTGCTGTTCCAGGTCATGACATGGTGGTAATGCCTAAATGGGATGATTCCTCTGTGATTGCATCTTACAGTCTTCCTTTGGGACCATCTCAGAAATCTGTATTCAGAGCTACTCAACAGCATTCAGCATGAATTTTCCGCTTCATCTTCTTCACTGTGTGGTTGCCACCTTCTTCTATGACACTGCTGTTGCAGAAACCTTCAGCCATGTGGTTTACAACCACAACTCCAAGTGCRTTGCTTATAAAGCCCTGCCTGCATGCTTTGGGCCACCGCTCCCAGTAGAAGGGATGACAGGGTATATGATCAGGGTGACACCACCAAAAGCTTGCCATGCAATAGAGCATCTGCCAGCAACCAGTAACACCTCTGAGACATATATTGCACTCATACAGGGGTCTGGCTGCTCTTTTGTTGAGAAAGTTCTTCATGCCCAGCAGGCTGGATATGAAGCTGCTGTTGTGTACAATGTGGATTCAGAGAAGCTGGTGAACATGATGTCTGATGACAAGGAAGCCCAGCAGCAGATTGAGATACCATCACTCTTCACTGGACAATCGGTCTTCCTCCACTTGCAAAGGACTTTGAATTATGAGAAAGGGGCATACRTCAGCCTTATACCACCCAAACACTATTTCAATCCTTGTCAAGATGCTGCTAAAATTTTATGGGAYACAACTTGGCAGTACTGGCTACTCCTGATGAAATACCCCTCTTACTACATCCTGCACTGCATTGCACAGGAGTTTGGATTCATGTTCAATGTGATCATTGCCACTATCCCACTTGTGATTGGCATGAGCTGGTACAGGAAAGCCCGTCAAATAACAGTGCGCGCTTACCAGCGGGGAGACAAGTATGAAACCTGTGTCATCTGCATGGCAGAGTATGAGGAAGGGGACCAGCTGAAGATCCTGCCCTGTTCCCACGCTTACCACTGTGCCTGCATTGACACCTGGCTCCATACCCAGCCTGGGAAGAAGACATGTCCCTTCTGCAAGCAGCAGGTGAACACCCATGGGCAATGTGTCCACCTGGATGTGAGAAATAACCCACCAGAGCACACTGGTGAGGGCTTGAATGAGGAAGAAGAGGAGGAGGAACAGAGCCATGAGGGCAGTGCATTCAGAGAAGGACACGGGGATGAGTATGTTGAGGGGGAGAAAGATGACTGTGCAAGCACAGTGGAAGAGGAAGGGTTTGATGACCTGGAAAACGGCACCATTTGAGCTGTGACTAGACTATGTTAACATTAAACCAAGGCAAACTTCCCTGTGCTTTCCCTCAGCTTTCAATCCAGGCTAGCTTTTATTGGGAAGCAATTAACAGTGCAGTTTTGGCTCCCTTCCTCTGGTTTCCACAATAAAAAAGGAAAAGGCAAGAAACTTCAGCTGGAAATATCAAATACTCCTTTGGTCAAATYAACAGGGAGAGGCAGACGGGAGGGGAGAAGAGGGAGGAGATTTAAGAACCTTTGATAATCACTGGGATCTGGTTTACATCTGCCAGGTTGCTTCCTCAATTCCCTCCCAAAACATATGTGCATGTACAGATGCACACACTGAACCTTGCTTTTCAGCAAGACCTAAGAGGAATGCCCAGAAATCCCAGGTGAGAAATACCTCCCCATGTATCCCAGTTAGCAGGAACCATTTCCTAGCCTAAGCCACAGTACAGAGGTAAAAAATGCAGGGTACTAAAACACAAAGCTGAAGTGACTCCCCCAACAGCAGTTGAACAGTACCAGGGCTGGGAGGAGACTGCAAGCGTCTAGCATCCCCCCAGCATCTCATCACCCAGCACCGTGCCTGCAGATGCACGCTGTCCCCCACGTAGTGGCTGGCTCAGTAGAGTTTCCTGCAGAGGACAGCATGGCCTTTAACTATACAGGCAGAAAAACTGTGCTGGAAATATTGAGGGCACTTTAGACACTATTCCTTCAGACAGGAGGTGATGCCAGTGGGAGGTAGAGGTCTTTACAGCAGGATTCACTTTGTGGAGCTGGGTAGATAGARAAAAGCGAAACACTTCTGATCACAGCATAATTGGCTGCTTTTGCCTGCTGGCTGGCCATCTCRCATGCTCGCAGATGCTGATGTGACAGGTACATGTAACCTCCTGCTACCTAGGTTGTTCCAGGTCATTATCCAAATGTGCCTAAGCACCTTAAGGGGAGCTGGATTTATGTACTAACATGATGCAAACAGATCTTCGCCTCTTCCCTAGATACATTGGACACAGTCATATTATTTGGGTAGCCTCTGAATACATTTCCATTTCTGCTTAGAACAGCAGAAGCAGAAATCAGTGCAGACTCCCCAGACTCATACCGATGGCTAACGCCCACTGTGGGTGCGGCATTCAGCCAAGTCACAAACTGCATATGGGGATACAGTAGCTGGAAACACTCACAAAACCACTATTAGCATTTAATCTCACRTAAGAGAAAGGCAGAAAAACTCTTTACTAAATACTTCATGCCAAAAACTAAGAAAGTGAACAGCTCTAACATACTGTGACCAAGACAAACCTTCACAGCTGTACAAAGGCTAAATTCCTAGATCAAAGGCTCTCCTCTAAACATAAAACATCCTAATTCTTATGAGCAGTACCCAAGAAGTGGGCTGTCAGCAGATCACTATTAGGACCATGAAGCAAGACAACACAGCTATGACTAGCAAATGGGACTAGTGCCTTGCAGCATTTTGCTTTTGAATAGCTACATTAAGACTCTTGAAGCAGCAGGAGTTTAGATAATGCTGTCTGAAAACATCAGGTCTTAGATCTGAAAAGTATGCTCTGCGAAACCCAGAAATCCTAGCGACTTTTGAAAATACCAGCTGCAGTTCAAACAGACAGCACCCAGACTACTCTGGTATCTCCAAGGTATACTCAGAGCTAACACACTGCAGTTATCTTAGTGCTGGGAAAAATACATAAATGTGATGTCCAGAGGTGAGCTGGACCTGGATCCGTCACTCTTATCCCAGGGAAACCTAGGCAGCTTCAGGTGGGAGCAAAACAGGAAACTGGGGTTTGATTTTTTTTTGCAGTGGAGAGGCTTCAAACCAATTTCTCCTGGAATGAAACATGACAGCATTTCCAAGGATTTGATGGAAACAAGTCTTTCTGCTAGTCCTCAGACTGAGCAATTTCATTTGTGGAACAAACGGGGGAAAAATGATTTAAGTCAGTTCACAAGAAAACCACACTTCTCTGCAGGGTGCACAGCCTCCTGGGAGCCACAAATCACCTCCGCTGCTGAACAAGGCCCCTCAGGGTGCTTGCAGAGGGGAAGGAGATGGGTCCTTCAGAGGGTGATTAGCAGCAGRAAGTTCACTTAGGTGCCCTTAATTGCCTTCTGGAGGTAACTCTCCTGTCACCAACTCAGAGAGATGGGACTAGCTTAGCTAAGCTGTACAAATGCCATACCTTTTCATCAACTCCTGAACATCCTGGAGCAGCCATACCCAAAATTACCCCTGTCTACAGACCCTGTTGAGAAAGGTGACCCCAGGTCCTCAAGGGGAAGAGAGTAAAAGAAAAGATGGCAGCAGCATTCCCATCTCCTGTCTCAACACTCACCACCCTGATTTGCCTTCAGCTGAGCTCCAGGAAAGCACAGCCACTGCAGATGGGCAGGGAGCAGCCTGAAGAGCCAGCATTTTCAGCATGCTGGTGGCATGATTGGCCAAAACAGGCTGCTGYCTCCCACAACAAGTGCCTCACATCCTGCTGATGGAGTGATTGAACAAGACCCCTGGGCCAGACCTTAAGATGGCTCTGGATAATGATGCAAAAAGCTATGGTGCCATCCAGCTGCAGAGTGCTGGGCTTGTCACGAGAATCCCCAGGGGAATTCTCTGGGCTGTATTATGCATGAGGTGAGATGAACTGATCGTAGTGCCCTTAATATCTATGAATCCCTTTCCATCTTCAAAAGCAGTACATGCTCTAGACAGGCTCTTTTACTGAAATGGGTCAGTAGAAAAATAGTTCCTTCTTACAATGCAACACCACATTGCCTTAATTTAAAAAGGAGAGAAAAAAGGAACAGGATCTGGGTAAGAACAAGACAAGCTCTTCACTGTTTAATGATATCAAAGCCTATTGCACTGGAAGTCTGAAGAGTGTGCCACAGAACTTGACCTCCAGCCCTACAGCTGTCAGATCCGCCGCCCTCCRTCAGCATTAATGACACTCCTAACATAGCAAGGTTAGCTTATTGCCAGGGTGGGACAGAGCCCTTGTAGCCTGGGTGAAGATTATTAACTCCTCTGGAGGTAGCACTATCCTAGCTTTTAAAATAAACTGCATCAGATGATGCACCAGAGGAAATAGGAGACAGAGGTCTGCACCCTGCTGGGGCAGACCAGTTGACCGTGCAGACACTGCTGGAGCTGTATATCCTGCAGCAGCACAGGGCTGTGGCTGTCCCAGGGCAGCAGCACTGCAGCTTGATTGTGAATCAAGAGAGAAGTTAAGGGAAGTACAGTACGATGAGTTCTGGGAAAGGCCAGGCTGGAAAACGGACAGGCAGAACTTCAGGGAGGATTCACGGTTTCTGCAGTGGTGCTGTAATGRCAGTGCATTTAGTTGTCAGCAAACCAGAGGAGGCAAGAGATGAGAAGAGAGCAGTTACTGGGAAAGGGACCCTGATCTCTGCATGTCCCACGGCTCAAATTGAAGGGAATCAGTATCTGCAGAGTTTGACTCAGGTGCCAAAAAGGGCTGGGAGTGTGTGTGTGTGTGGGGGGGGGGGGTAAGGGGAATGCTATTTCATGGATCCTGCCAAGAACAGCTTGGAGAAGCAGCCAGACCCCTGAAGAACCCATTGGAAAGCCCTAACAAGAAGGGTGAGGATGAGCCTATGTGAACATTTGAGCTGAGCACCATCCCTGTCTAGAAGCCTCAGTACAACCCATATGGGCCAAATCTCCACTGATAACTCTGCCCTGTGGGAGTACCTACAGGAGCCTGAAAGTGCTCAAAAACATTGTGCCTAAGTGAGCTGCCAGCAGCCCTCCTCCTTTTCGCAAGCTCCCTGCCCCCATAAACCAAGCTCCACTGCACATACTCTATTAAGCAATAACCAGGTTCCGGCGTGGCCTCGAAGAATGACTTACAGATCTCATTTGTCAGGGGGTTCTTTGCCGTTTCTTGCACATTTTATTGCAGGCTTTTTTGTGCACAAACAGTTCAGTATATTGCTGGGAGAGTCACCAGACTGTGACCCAGAGGGAAGCAGCTGATGACCCAGCACTRGGAACTATTGGGCTTAACCACCAGAACATCAACATTATAGATCACTGGGAGCAATTAGGGTGGCTGAATACCCCGTGTGCAGCCTAAGGGCAACTTTCCAGAAGGGACATTTTCCCCATGCAGAACCAGCACTAAGCCTCAGCAACAACACTTAAGGAACTACTTTGAGGGTTTAAGTGAGACTTAAGTGATCTATAGATCCTGTGCAGGCCAAAGGCAGGAATTTCAACCTTGAAGACTCAAGTCTAATACCTACTGTAATAAAAAGAGTGAGGCAACTTCCCTGCGGCACAACTCCATTGACATCAATAGCGTTACAGCAGCAGGAGCTTTACCTTTGATCTCCGAAATCCACCTGGGGAGGAGACAGAAGGAAGGAGAGTCCTCCTGCCCACAGGGCCAGGAGTCTCTGCTACCCAAAGGCTGCAATGTGCACAGAAATCTTCCTTCCTCAGGCCGTATTGCCTACCTCCCACACAATCACATGGCAGGAAATTTTTCTTGCAAGGTAGGCATTACTAGGGCCTCCCTTTCACTGAGCAAGCAGGTGTGAAAGCATCCTCCCCCCTATAGACACCCATCCCCTTTCTCTTCTTGCTCTTCTTTCTTATCCCCTTCTGCCTTTCTTTCCCACACTTCATGCTGCTTCCCTTTCTCTCCCCTGCTCCCAGAGAGCTTTGTATGCCCTGGAACAAATCAAGTTACCCCAATGTGTATTTTTTTTTGCATGCAGGAAGCATGGTACAGCTAAGCCAGGAATCCAGTTCTCCGGGGTAATCTGGAAAGTACAGCTTGTACATTACTCACTACAGTAGAACAATCAACAGAGTTTCTGTAATGCAGTAAGATGGATTGAAGCTACTTAAGAATACAAGGAAATGGGATCAGTACTTTAAAAAAAAAAGTAGCTTGAGTCACCAAATCCTCTTCTACTATAGCAGCTCTGAGCTCATGCACAGCCTTAGATTTCACACATTAGTGTGCTGCAGCACAGATGCTTACAGCTGGCAACACTAGACCTGCTGAACAGCAAGCAGGCAAGCCCCCACCACGGGTCACCCATACCTCTGTTATTCTGATAGAAATGCAYGACAATCCCAAGCCGAGGTAACAAGGAGCAAGATGCAGCTCCACTATGTTGCTCCCATCCCTTCCTCCGTGTCTGCTTTTGCATTAGAATCATTCTGCTCTTTGGTACTTTTCCCTTTCAAATATACTTGGAAAATAAAGATCCCACTCTTCCCATTGTAACYGCACCAAGACCTGAGCAGACTGCAAAGTCTCAGAGGCTTCAAGCTACTTGTTCTCACTTAATCACCAAGATTGATTCCACACCTCCCTTAAAGAGATGATGCGTGATCAGGTACAAGACTCCTTCCCTGACCCAAAAACCATTTTCTCCACAAATCTCTCCCTTCTTGAAACCAGAGATGCTATTCCAAGACTTTGAGAAATGATATACCAACAGGGTAAAGTCTCTCCAGGGCCAGATACCACTAGCCACAGTAGCACTGGGAAAGAGGCCATTCCTATTACTGACTAGGCATCATAGATCTTGGGAAGCATCCTCCACAGAGACATCCCCCACCGGAATAGCCAATAACAGTATGGCGCTGAGTCATCCTAACAGACAAAAGTTGTCTTCTGCTAAATCAGACAAGTGCCTTTCAGATCAGAGGGATGGGAAAGACTCTGTAGAGAAGGCTGAGAATTTGGCCTGAGAATCTGGAGGGAGGGACTGAGAAGCCAAGGGGGCTGAAGCAGGCCTTGGAAAGGCTCTGCAGAAGACAAGGGGCAACACTACCTCTTGGAGGACTTTAGCACTCCCTGCGCTTCCACTGCCCATGCCCTCACTGGGAGGGAGCTTGCAGTATCTCCCCTCCATTCCCAACCCTGCAAGGGAGAGAGAGCTAGCCCTACTGCCAGCACAGAGCATGCCCGACACCRGGAGGGAACACAAGGATGAGAAACTTGGAAAAATGTGGATCATACTCCTTATATGTATGTGAATGGAATCCAAAAGTCTTCTGCAAGAGAGAAAAGCACTGGGGATGGGGAACTCAGTCCTCTTGTCACATTTGTACTGCACCTCTGATTTTGATCAGTTCCCTACAAACCTCCCTCCTGTAATAATCATGACTCAAGCTTGGTATTTGGCTTAGACCATGGACTAGGTGCACAGTACAGCTAAAASGCAAGAAACTCATTTTATAGGTGGGAAAGAGATGCTTAGAGAATGAGGGGCACATCCAAGACTTTCTATTTACACATTCCACAAAGCATCTCTATTACTCCTATTCGCTGGCTAACAGCATGAACTACTGTAATAGTTTAAGGATTGAGGTCTGAGCCTATTTTTCCTTCAGACCTTTGTGCCCCTCTGCCACAAGGCTGGAGGGGAAGATTGGAGAAACAACTGTCCTGACCCAGATTGACTTTGATAAGTAGCTCCAGCCCATTCATCAACAGAACATTTGCTCAGATAAGCAGAAGAGCAGTGCATCAATCCAGACCACCCTGAGCAGCACTGAATTTCACAGCAAAGCTTACCCTTAAGCACTTCTCTTTAATAAAGTTTGGGGCTGTGGGAAGAGCTGGCTGCATCAGAACAAATGACAGCAACCATGATTACAGGGGTTGGCTGCTCTCCGTCCATCCGCATTATAGGACTGGGTGTGCAGCACCTGCACACTGCCATAAGGAGACACAGCTGGGCCAGGCACAGAGCTAAATTGAAGGTCAGTAGGTAGAAATCAAACAGGGAAACTGGAGGCAGACTAACACAAGGCTCAAGGTGAAGATTTTGATCAAGGAGAGAAAGTGGAGAGAAAGCACTTGCAAAGTGGCATCCAGCTATGGCTGCTCAACAGCAGGTTGGGCTGCTCCACTGAAAGCCACACCAGGGCCCTGTGGTCTGAAGGGAGTGACTCCACTCACTTTCCCCCATCAGATTTGAAAACCCTTTCCAATATCAGCTTGGTTTTGCTCTTTGATCACAGGGTGGAGAAAGAGAAAAATGAATATAAGACTGTTGATTTAATTGGCTGTATTTGTCACTGGAGCGAGAGAAATAACCCTAGCAATAGCACTGGCTGAAAGACATGCATTTAATTAGTATATGAGATGCATTTGCTTTGGTCAATGAAATATAAATATAAAARCCTTCATCTTAACCTGACCTTTCCAGGAAAGCTCTAGTCTAAGCAGCACTGCCATGAACAGCTGAGCTCTCTTGCTGCTTCAGCAAGCCCAAAGCACCACCCCTGCTCCGCAAAGGCTCCCTGCTCACCTCAGCTTTGGCTCTCCCTCTGCAGAGMGAAGCACTGAGTTGCACCTTGCTTTGCATTTATGGCACTTTTCCCCCCATCTATTTACCTACAGGCCTCTTTATACTACTTATACTACTTTTTCAAGCATCTRGCTTGAACTAATTGCCTTCCTCAGTAGTCACAGTCCAACCAGCACCATCCAGCAACCCTGCCAGGGGCTGAGCATCCCCAGGTCCCAGTGAATTCAGTAAACACCAAAATATTGTGGCCATCTTGCAGTGCTACATGGTGAGAGGGGCAGGTTCATTGCCCATTGATGAACAGGACCCATGCCGGGGTGCAGGGCTTTGCAGACTGATGGGGACTGATCTTCACCTCCTATCACCCAACTTTTTTTGAACTGTGGAAGGCAACAGAAGCAAGCTGTTCTTTCAGCCTTAACTGCTCCGGTCAAGGTTTACAGCCAAGTTGTTTTACTGAACCTCCCCAAAGTCCTTCCCAGTGTGGCTCTAAGGATTTAGGGTTCTGCCCTGGGAGCTTCTGGGGAAGAGCCAGAAGCGCAGAGGCAGAATTTGGACAGAGATTAGTTAGAGGCCAGTGTCTGCACCAGAAGTTGGGATTCCCACTGCAGGAATAAGCTCCATGAAACAAATTACTTTTAATTAGAGCAGGTGCATGCTGCCTGAGGAGCATCATTGTGTAAACATTTATTCAAGTCTTTAAAAAGGCCTGAGACRCACAACAAATGCTGTTTCTGTGGTCACAGCCCTTCCAGCCAGGCCAGACCACCGGTGCTCAAAGCGATCCATTAGAGCCCATGTCCGCTGAAGCTCACACTGACGCAAGCCATACATTTTTCATGCCTCTTTGGGAGAAGGATTCCTGAGGCTTTGATGACGGCATGTTCCCTTGCAACATGAGGTCAAACCAACCATTTCCTGCTTCCCAAGGCCTCGGATTTACCCCAGGCATAACTCCATCAACTTCAACAGAYTGATTTTGGCACTGTGGCCTCTTTTTTCTTTAAGTCCCTTGCTGCAGCATTAAGACAACACACCTGGCAGAACTGTTCCGCCTGGAAATCCATCCTCAGATTGTTTTATCTCTATTAGCCCTCATGAGCAGATGACAGGGGAGCATGAACATAGACAGTGTGGGATGAGACATTCACCCAGCTGCTAGTTCAAAGGCATGTCATCATTTATAACACTCCCAGCTATTCCAACTCTCCCTACTTGTTCTCAGTTAAAAGAAACAAAGAAGAATGCAATTTCAAGTTCTGTGTATTTACTGTTTGGGGGATGCTGTTTATTTTGGTGCCTTTGCTCTCAGGGTAGCACAACTTCCCCAGCCCCATGGGGCATTTCTCTTCCAGAGAAGCGCCACCAAGCCATGACAGTCACACCATAGAGCTCTGTTAGCAGGTCCTGCAACCCTGGCAGGGGACTCCAGGCTTTGCTCCAGCCATGGTGCCCTCACTAGCAGATGCAGGATGCTGACAGAGGAGCATCTTCTGTTTGGCATTCCCACCTCAAAGCACTTTTCTGGCTGTAAAAAGGGGCAGCAACAGCAGGGAGGAGTTAAGACAAGTCTCTCAGAGTCAAACCTCTCTGCAAATAACTTGGGCACACTTCCAGCCCAGCAGTAAGGCTACGCAGAACTGACTTATCCCTAGAGACAGCAAATGATCTGATCCAAATTCCACTGAAGTCCACGGCAAGGCTCATTACCTCCGTCTGGCATTAGCTCTGGCTCTTTGCTCACAATAGCTCTGAGCAAGAACTCCCTCTCCAAGGAGCTCCAACATGATTAACCAGGGAAACATCACTTCCATCTYGAACTGCCAGGGAAAAGCCCCAGCCTCTTCCCCACACAGTGCAGGGACTATGGCACCAACCAAACCATTCTGGCTGGGCCCAATAGAGGGCAACAATATCAGACGAACCAGTTCATTGAACTAACTGGGAAGAGCAAAGGTGAGAATTGCTGCCCACACTGCTGCAGGGCTGCTTCTATCCCTTCCTTCCCTCCCCATGTCACAGGGAGGCAAGTGGAGGCTTGGGAGACCTCGCTGGAGGAGATGGTGGCACAGCCAGGACCAGCCACTCCAAAGTGGACAAGCTTTGGGTGCTTCCCAGCCAACCTTGCCAATTTTTCCCCTCAGCACCGGACCCAGCAGAGCTACCGAGCCACCCAGGCTCTCCGAGGTCCTGTCCGCTTGGGCGGACCAGGGCTCTGAGCACCACGAGGCACCGCTCACAGCACCAGCACCTGCTCAGATGTGCTCTGCACACCGAGCGGCATTGCCTACCTGCCTCCCCTCCCCGCCAGCAGCCTGTTACAGTGATAACAAGATGCACTCGATGTAGAGCCACAACCTTCTGCTAGGCTGTTTTGCATAGAGACACCTTATACACTAGCAAACCTTGTTTAATTAACACTCTTGTTTGCCAGAGGTCTTCCCTCAATCCCCATTGCTTCGGCAGGGATAGCAAGAGACCTGATGGAGAGAGACTTTCCTTGCTGGACCCTTTGAGCAGGGGAGCAGCAGTAAGGCCAGGGAAGCACTGTTGCCTTGTCCACAGCCTGCTCCACCCAGAGGAATTGCTCTGTGCGTTATCCCGATGGTGCCGGCACGTGTGCTAGCTCACCGCAGCCTCCCCAGCGCTCATCTCTGTCCAGACACATCAGCATAACAAATCTGGGCAATCATATCGCTCAAAGGGAACGTATCCCAGGCTCGTAAGCAAGAAGTGCCCACGGGACCCTGACAGGAGCCATCAGTGCAAAAGGCAAAGTGGCTGAACCAGTGTCCTCGCCCGCTAGCGAGGTCCGGAGCGCAGCGTGCCCAGCGAGAGGAGGGCTTTCTTTGTGCACGCGGTACAAAAAGCGGAGCTCCGAGTTGGCTCTTGTCAGCGGAGCTACGGGAATCGTCTGTGTGCTTGCACAGTAAAATGAATGAGTTTAACAACTGTTGTGGTAGGTTAAGCTAATATTTTACTCTGCCTCCACAGCAGGCTCGGAGCTTGCAGGCAGACAGGCACTAACTCCGTGGCCTGGGGTGATGTGACTGCATGCGACCATGATTCCAGCTCTTGTTACAAGAGGGTGTTATTAAGTGTTAGACATACGGCTGTAGACAGCTCCTGGGAGCTGGGATTTCACCCTTGTTCCCACCCGGGAGCCCATGCAGGATTCCCAGCATCAGCAAAGGCAGGATTTTTGCCCCATCACCAGGGTTAGCTCATGCTTTCTCCAGTTTGGTTACGACGTGGGTGGCAGCCACGTCTGCCAGAGCGCGTTACACACCGCATGTCTCCGTCAGCTGAGGCAAGCTGTGCCCGAGGAACTCGGTGGAAGCAGACAGGCGAAGCTGGGATTTCGTTTGGGTTGCCAGCGTAGGCTTAGTCCCCGAATCCCGCTGGGTTTCATTCCGGCGGGCTCAGGCAGGCAGCTTGCGTCAGAGCAGGGCAGGGAGCCCGGCACTGCCCAGTCCCAGGCTCCTGCCTCATCCCTGAGCCATCCTCCCTCCCCACGGCACGCTGGCCTCCTCCAGGGCCACCAGCCCTTCGGCTCCCTGCTGAAACCCGCTTGCCAGCTCTTTGAACTTCCCTGCAAGGGGCCACCAGAGAGGCTCGATCCCAGGCACCAAAAAACCCTGTTTGATCGTTGAGCCCACGTGAAGGCAGAGCTCCACTCCTCAGGGCACCAGAAAGCCTGGACCCCAGCCACGGAGTTGAGATCAGGGGCTAAGTTATCTCCAAGTTTGGGGGACTGGGGGGGAAGAAGGAAAGGCTCTGTTCAACCCTGAAACCCAGCAGCTGAGACAAGCTGGGAGCTGCAGTTTGACCAAAGGAATTCCTCCCACCAGCAGCTGGGGAGCTCGGTTCAAAGCCTGCAAGCCAAAGGCTTGGCCGACAGCCTGGAGGACTAGCTCGTCTCTTGCTGGGTATGTATTTGTTTTCATCTGGATTTACACGATGAGATCAAAGCAGCTGTGCTGAGGTTAGGCAGGATTTACCAAGGGCAGAGCTCTGGGGCATTTGGTTGCAGCAGTTTTGCCCCGTCTCTACTTCACCCAGGGGGTTTCTGGGCTGGCTGGAGGAGGACCCAGACTGATTTGCTGTAGCCTCTAATTAGTGTGCACCCAGTGCTCAGCAACACCAGCCTCCTGACACTAGTTATGCCTCCAGACAGCAGACTCCAGCAGAGAATGCCAAAACAAGCTCCTAGCGCTATCTGGAGCAACCAAAGTGTTTTGCTGGCTACATGCAAACGCAGCCCCTTCAGGCAATCGCATCTTTGCACAGTGGGTGAACAGAGACTGAAGCCAGGAACAACTGCAAACCCACCTTACGGGACACAGCACAGGGAACCAGGCACTTGCACATAGACATCCGAGTCCTCTTTTCAGGCTGGAGAAGTTGCCAGCTTTACTTATCAAGAAGCGAGGAAGCYGGTGCAACTTTGCCAACGCTGGCATAGACCGGTCCTGCACAAGCATGGGCCACGCTGCAGCAGTCCAGCAAACAGCTACTTTGGAGCCCGTCTCCACCACGYGTCACATCTGGCCACATACACCCCTGCACAGTAAAACCAAAATGCTCTTATCACAGCACGCAGGGCCCTGGCAAGCACTGCTGGGGCCAGCCTAGCAGCTAACCGCCCCTCCAGAGCAATACAGCAGGAAAGTAAGAGCTAACCCTCCCCATAAATAGGTAAAATATGAGATGATATTGCAGGGAAGCCTCCCTAGAAGTGCACAGGGGCTCCGGAGGCACAACAGACCCACATCCTCCAACATCRATCCCTCCATGGCAGCAGCTCGAGGAAGCAGCAGTTAACCCCGCGGCGCTGGGCTCTCCATCGCCRAGGATGGATGAAGCCCTCCCTCAATGGCTGGGGTTACGCTGGGTCTGCTGGAGCAACCTCCTCAGCAGGAAAATTATTAGGGCTGAAATTTGGGGGAGGTGGTTTTAAGAACAGATGGTCTTGCTTTAGTATTGCAACACACTGCCAGCTAATTAATGCTAGCTGTAATTAAACTTTACACAAATTAGCTGTCAGCTATGCTAAAGGGAATCATTTCTCTCAAATGCCACCTTGAATCGCTGAGTTGTGAGACTTTTCTACAACGTAATTAAAAGAAGGAGGCTGGCATGGAAGGGGGCGGGCAGCAGGGGAGGGAATAGCCAGGAGATGAAAGKGGCAGGCTAGAAAGCCACTGTAGATCTGCACCCTGCACCAGCAGGCTCCTCTCCTTTGGTTTAAGGGACCCCAGGGGCTCAGCTGAGCCTTCTTCCCCTCCAGCATGCAAGGGAGGTTCCTTTCAGTGCATCAARTTGTAGGTTAAAGCTGAATTTTTGGCTCCTGGAAGGGGAAGGTTTGGGCACAAGAGGGCTGAGTAAAGGTGGCAAGGCCTGAGCAGGAAGGGGAAGAAGCTGGGGCAGGAGGCGTGATGAAGCACTCCTTCCATTTGGAGAAGTGGAGAACAAGATGCATTTGCCAGGAGAGGGCTGGCTTTGACAAGTCTTCTGCGTAAAAGAAAGGAGTCTGTCAAAACAGCCATGTTGACATTTTCCAACAAGTTGCATTTTATTCTAAGCAATGATTTGGAAATTTTAGCTCATTTCTGGTTTTGCTCTTGTGCCAGCGCTTGTCAAACAGTGAGCTATGCAAGGACTAAAATGAGAGCACCACGACCGACCAGGCCAGCACTCGCTTCAGGAGTGAGGGGGAGCCGCAGAAGGGAACTGGGAATATTAAAATTAATTTGTTCCAAATTCAGGACAGAATTTGCTGAAAACCAAACCGGGGAGACAGACAACAAGTATCTTACATCAGATCACGTTCATGGCGACAGGGCAGAGGCTTTAAAACGCRTCCCTGTTTGCACACAAACAGCTAGAAGAGGTGCTCGAAGGCAYGCAGCCTTCCCACCGAGGGAGGCAGCTCGGCCGCCCCATGGTCTGCCGCTTGCAGTAGCTTCCTTACAGCCATAACGCCTGCAAACGGAGCCGGGACCATGCGAATCAGCCCAGGAAGCTCCTGCAGCTCCAGCCCCAACTCACCCTGTTTGCCAGCCCCAGCCCTACAGGGATGCACGGCTTGGCCAGGCCACCCTTCCCCAGCACATCAAGGTCCATGGGTGAGGGTATAGCTACCTCCAGGGTGCCACCCCACATGGGGACAAGCCAGGAGCCAAGGGCAACCCCAACAYGGGCAGTGCCCTCCCCAAGCAGGGCACATCCCCACGGTACCTGAGCACAGTGGTGACAACCAGCTCCTCCAGCAGCCCCAGGTGAGGCTCAGGGTTCCCATGGGTTCCCGGGTCTGTCCAAGCAGGAGATGGAGCTGGATACACGGTTATGATGCAGGTCTAAGGGCCATGCAGAAGACAAGGAAGGGGGGACCATTGCCCTAGCCTGAGCTTAAAYAGAGCTGCCGGGTGGCAGGTGGGGGTCCCAGGTGAGGCTGCTAATTTAACTAATTGAAGGCCAATTAGTGCCCTCAGGGTCCTGACAGCCATCAAGTCATCACACCGCTGCCTCAGGGAAGAGCCCAGTAACCCCAGTTAGACTTAATGACTTTGGTCCTCAGGGTTATTTCCCCACCGTATCCTGGCTGGTCCCATGAGCCCCATCCAGGCGCTCCGGCTCGCCCACGGCCACGCCAGCCCCGCGCACGACGGGGGGTCAGCAGCCCCGGAGGCAGCCCGGGGGCCGCACGTGGCACCCCGGGGACCCGTCTCGGCGCTCCAGGCAGCCCGAGGCGTTGCTGATGCTCACATCTCACGCGCTCGTGGGTAATTGATAGGCCCAGATGTTTTCCACTCCGTGATGCAGAGGAAAGCAAAAATTGCCGTGGTTCCTGCCAGATGGACATGTGGAAAATTCCTTCCTGATCCCAAACCTGCGAATCGGATCAAGCGGTTGAGGGCGACCTGGCAAGGGAAGGCCTCCCGGCACGCCGTCCCTGCGCCCGCTGGCCCGCTCAGCACCCGCCTCCCTCCCTCCCTCCCTCCGCCATTCGGAGGTGCAGACGCAGGAGCACAGCTGGCCAGCTGCGTGCCGGAGAAAGTATTTTGCAGCCAGTGGGACGAGGCTTGGGATAACTTATAGGCATCGTCTTGCCTCAGAGCTCCGAGGGTTATGAGCATCTGGGGGGCAGAGCGAGATTTCGCACGATGCAGCGGCGAGGGCCGAGACCCCGCTCCTAATCCCAGCCCTGGCGCCGGCGTGTGGCGTGGGACCTGCCACCGCCCGGCAGAGCTCCTCGCTCCTCAGCTTCCCGTCTGCAAGCCAGCGATAATAAATACTTCCTCCGAGCAGTATTATTCATGCATTAGCTTTATCGATGAGCAATACAGGACTTCAGACAGGATGAGGACCCTGGTAAATGAAGCAGTGCAGAGCCGGAGCTCAAGGCAAGTGGAAATCTGCCCATCTGTAGCTCCAGAGTTCAGCAAACCTCTCCTCAAACCGGGCTGCAATTTCATGAGTCTGTGCTCTGCGCTATTTGCTTTTGCTTTATATTGTGCTTGGAGGGCTCTGGATGACAAGGACACTATTATTATTATATACCCCGGCAGGTGGGTGCCTGCGCGCTGGCTCAGGTGTATATCGGTCGGGATAAATTACGGGCAGACAGCAAAAGGAAACGTTGCGTTTCGTTAACGCACCGCTTTTCGTTTGCGCGGGGGGTTTCTCYGGTTAGAAGCCAAACCGCACGCCCGCCGCTTGCTAATTGCGCTTCTCGGAATCAAAGGCTTTAGCCRAAGGGATAAATACATAAAGTTGTCGGGAAAGCAGCATTTTCGTCTTGAATTGCAAGTGAAAACTGAACTAATACAGACCCTTYTGACAATCAAAGCGGCAGAAACATGTATCTGAGCTCCGTGGCTATAGGCGGCTTAGAAAAGATGACGGYGAAGAAAAAGATGCTCTCGTGAGGCCAGGAAGCCTGTGGGAAGGGACTGAAATTACGCCGGGAAACCCCCGTTCCCGCTCCCTTCTGCCAGCATCTCGTGTCTTCGCCCTTTCCCAGGCGCCTCGTTCCGCCGGATATTTGCTCAGTCTCCGCTTTTCCCGGCTTCTCAGACTGTCTCGCCCAAGGAGCATCCTTGGAGCCGCGGGGCCTCAGCCGGCGAGACGGAGGACGGAGCCACGCGTTGTTAACGCCACTTCCCGGAGTCTGCCGGAGATTTATAAGGAGCAGCCAGGCGTGAGGACGGCGAGGGACATGGAGCCTCTCTGCTCCGTCCGAGCTCGGGGTTATTAATAAGGGGAAAGCGGGGGGGGAACAGGACTTTTCGGGTGGAAAAGCAGAGGAGGTTGGGTTTTATTTATTTGCGCTTTGGTTCTTAACAAGGGGAAAAAATGCCTCTGTTGCAGATCCGGCAGCTTGAAATCGCAGTATTTGCAACGTGCCGGGAGGATTCGGGCTTGGTGGAGAGGCCGGATCCTGCTCTCGGTCGCGGTTTCGGACATTGGTGGTGCTGGAGGAGGCTTCGGCCGCCCTCGGGCGCTTTCCTGGCTTCCTTCAGGCTGGTGCCGGTGTAACGGTGTGCAAAACCCGGCGCAGAGCACGCCAGGGACATCCCAGGCGTTTACACATTTTCACGCGGTTCCTACTGAGGCTTTTTTTTTTTGCTCAGTTTTCATTCACACGTTCCCTTTTTACCCTGAGAATAAAGTTAGTCSGCTGTATTTTTTTAAAAAAAAAGAAAAAAAGGTGATTAAAAAATAAAGAAATAACAAGAATAAAAACCCCGCTGGAATCTCTGCAGCTTTTTTGCGAAAATGACTGTGAAATGTATGGAGTTTCCAGAGTTATTGTAATTAGTTAGGACAAACATTTTGTAAAGCCATATTAATGCCCAGGCGTCGAGGCCGAAGCGCCGGACACACAGCAGAGAGCCTCCGGCTCAGCTCTCCCGGCTGCCCAAATCGCAAGCGGGTTGGGAGAAAGCACTTTGCCCCGGGAGCCCGGGAGGGATGCAGGGGCTGCAAACCCCAGAACGGAGCGGAACAGCCGCCCAGGGAAAAGGGCTCCTYGGGACGGAACAGCCCCGACAGAGAATGAGATCTAAGGCTCTTTTCTGCTGCGCTTTCAATATGGTTTAAGCCATGAGACTTATAGAAGCTGGAGCTTCCTGCATGCTGCAGGAGCTTGAGCTTGAGCAGGCTTGTGCATGTGTGTGCATGCTTGAACATGTGTGTGCATGCTTGCTTGTGCATCCTTGAACATGTGTGTGCATGTTTGCTTGTGCATGCTTGTGCCTTCTTGTGCATGCTTGCTTGTGCATGCTGGAGCATGCTTGCACATGCCTGTGCATGCTTGCGTGTGCATGCTTGCCCACACTTGTGCATGCTTGCATGTGGAGTCCGGAGCAGCCTTTGGGAGCTGTTTATTCCCGGCGCCTCTCAGCAGGAGCAGCTCARTAAGCTGGGACGCGCGGGGTCGCCTCTGTTGAACTTCTCCCAGCGCTCCTGAGGCCAAGGAGGGTGGGCGGCAGCAGCCGGCGGAGACAGATGGATGGAAGTGGTGCCTCGGCTGTTTGGATGTTGCCAAAGGGTTGAAGTTGCCTAGAGGTCACTGGTAGGCATCAGCAAGGTGGCTCCAATTAATTAATGCAAATAAATTATCCAGCTAAGGTAACACGGGTGCTCAAACAGCTTCATTATTTCCGCGGGAGCGCGGGAGGGCGCAGGACCCCCCGGCACCCTGCGCCCCGCAGGTGCCCCCAGCGTCACGGCCAGCGGTGCCCAAGGGCGGCCAGCAGCTGTGCACGAATACGTGGAGAAATTGCCAAATAAATGAAGAAATTTCTCCTCGGTGCGGTCTTATAACCSCTATTTCAGGCACTTCTGGAGCTGAGATGGGAAGAAAGTAAAAAGAAAAGAAATACAAAGTGCGATTCCTTCCCAGTCCGGGAACGACCTTGGCATAGAAGGAAAAAAGCGCAGTTAGGCCAGCGCAGCTCCACTGAAGATTTTCACTTGATCGGCAGCCGATCGAGCCGGATGGGTAAAATGAAACCTCCTGAGCAAAAGCTGCATGTGCTTTTCTTCATTTGCAACCAATATATCAATCTGGCCTTCCCGCACAGGTTACGAAGCTTTTGGAGCCCGGAATTAAAGAAATAACGGCATAGAATTAATATAAATGGTGGGGGAAATCACATTTCCTGTCATTTAGAGAAAAAAAAACCTTATTCAACAGAAAATCTGGCACCGTGCTGCCGATCCCCAGTTGGGGAAAAAAAAAATATCCTTAGACAGGACGCAGGCATCAGAAGACTGATGCAAAAATCATTCGATTCTGAAAAACAGGGATTGGAGCAAATCCATCACGGAAAGAGCGGCTGGGCCGGGCAGGGCTCGGGGACGCCCCGGGCCGGGCGGAGGCAGCTGCCGACAGAGGCTGCGTTCGAGCCCGCGGCTCTAAGAGCAAGTTCGGGAAGGAAGGGAAAAAAGGGCKAATTTAATAAGGGCTTAATTGGATTCTCCCCGGTGGAGAAAGCAGCCGCGGCCCGCGGCCCCGGCATCTCCTCGCCGGCACYGGGCGTTCGGCCACCGCTTTCCTCCCCCCGGAAAAGCCCTTTCCCGGGCGGCTTCCCGGCAGGCGCCTGCCCGGCGCTCGGTGCAACGTTATCGGCGCGGCCGCAGATTTAATTACAGCAAAATATCCCGCGCCGGCAGGAGCCTGGTTGTCATTCGGGGTTGTCTCAATAACTATAAAATAAATTGCGTTTCTATTGCGCCTTTCATCCGCAGATCTCAAAGTGTTTCACCAGCGTTAATTAATTTAGCTTTCAAATAGCCTCTCTGATGCCGTCTAAAAATTTAATAAACAGGTAGGTGGCGAGGCCGGTAGCTCCCCGCATCGCCTCCGGGCTYGCGGCGACCCAAAAGGCCCCAAATGGGGGAAAATTGGGAATCAGAGCCCCGGGTGCCGCTGCGTTCGCCCCCGCGGCGGCCAGGAGCCACCTGCAACGGGGGAAGCCCCGGCTGCGAGCGTCGGGCGCCGTTAAGGCGCGTGACATATTGAGGGAATTAAAATGCATTTAGGGAAATCTCCAAATAGCGTGTGGTTTTTTTTTCTTTTTTTTTTCCTCCTGGCTTTAAAGAATAACGCTGACTGTCTCAAGCTGCGGTAATGTATTCAGGCAACACGACTGAGTCAGAGCTAATTGAATTTAAAAGCAGGTATTACATCTGCGCCTTCGAGCGAGCGCGTCCCGGGAAGCGCCGCCGTGAGGAAGCGTTTTGCCCGGCTACGACTTAATCTCCTTTCGCGGGGCACAGGACCAGCCCGGCCAAGTCACCCGGGGGCGGCTCGGGGCCGCTGCCGCTGCCGCCACCAGCGGCAAAACTCAGCCCCGGGCTTCCGAAAGCCGGCGAGATTTTCCTTTYGAGGATCCGCAGATCGGTTAAAAGCAGCTCCGGTGTCTGGGTGCTGCTCCTCTCYGCACAGCCCCTTTTTGGGTGTCTTTTGGCCCAAAGCAATTAGCCGAGCAAAAGCCGGGCGCGAGCCRTCGCTGCTTCCCTCCCCGGGCAGGTTATCGACTCCTTCCCCRGGCTTGAAACAGGGCCAGGAAAAGATCCCGAAGAACCATTTGCCAAAATATCCCGGCAAATCAGCGTTTCGCGTYGCCGTGTTCATCACTCGGCCACAGGGGAAGCAGCGGGGATCCCCGAAACGCAGCCGGAATTTCAAGCGCGGACGACTGATTTACGCTGCCAGAAATTTGCACGGGGAAAAAATAATAAATAAAAAAAAATGAGAAAGAGCTCTTCACCATTCATTAATTTTCTCTAAAATTCATTCATCCAATTAGGCAGCGGAAATGGCGCGTTGTAATTTAGATACCCGGCGACACACCGGGACTATTGATGGTTCCTCATTCAAGGCAAACGGGAGCAGAATAAACCCCAGGCTCCGGGCTCTTCAGACCGTAATTTCCTCCTCGTTCTGAACCAGGGAATCGTCCAGAGAAACCGGGAGAGGCGCCGACAAGCGCAGGCTGGGCATCAGGAAAACGGAGCCGGAGCCGCGAGCACGTCTTCGCCCGAGACTCAGCTCTCAGCTCTGAATTTCTGGGGATTTTTCTTCCCCAAATACCTCGGTGTTTGCAGATGAAGCGTGCAGAACAGGAGCCGGGTGGTATTAGCGTTACAGCGATCCGCTGCGCTGGAGTTCACTCTGCCCCGCGCCGCCGACTGCGCCGATCCTCCGTCCGCGCGGGCTGAGAACGTGCACAAGCCGAGACACGCCAGGGAAAGGCCGTGCGGGGCAGGAAGGTGGCCAGAGCYGGTAAATCCGGCGTGTCCAGCATTGCAGCAATGACAAACAACGCGATTTTTCCGTCGCCGCCGTTTTCTGCCTGGGTGGAAGTGGAGGTTCTCGCGCCGAGGCCGGCGGCTTTCCCGCAGGGCTGGAGGAGGGAAGCAAGTGCCTGGTGCCAAAGCTCTGCTAGCGCTGGAGGAGGGGGGAAAAAATCCCCTTGGCCCCAAAACCCTACTCAAAAAAAAGAAAAAAGTAAATAATTCCCCCGGAGCCTTTTTGAAAATGCCGTAATCGCCCTTGTGGTCTAATTGCTCTCGGTTTTACCGCCGCGAGGCCGTAGCAAAGCCTGGATTCTCGTAAAATCGGCCTCACTTTGCACGCGTTGTCTTTCGCCGCTGGCCTGCGACTCTTATTTTTTAATCGCCTTTGCAGGCTGAACCCCCCCCGCCGTCGCCCGGGAGGGGGCCGGGGCACCCGCGCGGCGCCTCGGGGCGAGCACCCGCGTCGGCCGCCGGCTCGCGTGCCCCAGCGCGCAGGCACGAGGGGAGAGAGGGGACGCCCGAAGCGCAGCGATTTCTGGGGAAAGGGGAGCTCTAGGCACGAAACGCAACCGGTCGGGAACGCAACGAGAACGTGCGAGGAAACAAAACCGTCCGGAAAGATAAGAGCTGCATCATCCGTAACCCTTTTAATAACCACCTTATTTCAAACAGCAGCGACGTCTGCTTGCGGGCGCTCCGGAGCGGCGTCTCTATTTGTTTTCTTTTTGATCTACAGCCGCAATACGAAGCCATGCGTGAAGTTTATTAAGCCTGGGTAATTTTCTATCGGTTCTGCGTGCTATTGATTTCATCTATACTGTTATCTGGCTCTGTCTGGACCTGAAAAGTCATTTAAAAACAAACAAAAAAAGCATATAATTTGTCAAAAACGCAACTATTATGGGATGGAGGATGTTGCCATTTTGGGCGCATTAGCAACGTGCCCAAAACGAACACGTTGGAGATACAGATATTATTAAGGAGCCTTTGATGATGCTGAAACGAAAGCGGAGGGAGCGGTTTGAGCTGAACCAGAGCCGGATCGGAGCTCAGCTCCGCCGATTGCTTTCTCAAGGGGTGGAAGGAAAACTGGATTCACTCTGGCTTTCATCCAGCCCTGTTTCCTCCTGAACCACCTCTCCCATGGCCAACCTCTCCTGCGGCCTTGGAATTACTCCCAACTTATGGCAGAGCCAGAGGGAGATCAGACGGCGCTTGCCCTGCGGCTCTCCCTGCCCTGCCGTAACCAGAAATACCCTTTTTCTGCCACTTGGCAGTTTTCCATGGTCCTAGGTGACTTTTTTCTCATACCAGCTGGACCAGGGCAACCCAGTGACATCAACCAGCTTGGACTGCGGCACAAGGAGAATTTGTCCTCGCGGGCTTAGAAAAAACAGAGTGCAGCTGAAAGCTGCAAGATGAGTTGCCCAGATGAGATTGCTTTGTGGGACGCAATCCAATTCCTGCTGGACAAAATCCATCATCCCTGTCGGTACTTACCTGTCTCCGYGCTGGCAGGCTCAGCGGAGATGCCAAAGATAGCGAGGACCTCGAGCACTTCAGAGACCTCCCGAACCCAGTCCCACCAATTCCTGGGGAAAGCCCAAAATGAGCTTGCCAGGGGCTGGGAACACCTGCAAAAACCACTGAGGAGCAGCAGGACTGACGTCCTCCCCCAGCTGCGGCCGGTAACCTTGTGGTTGCTGCAGTCACCTTCCAGACATCGCATGAGAAAAACCTCTCCAGCCCAATCCAACACCCCAAAAAACCTCTCCAGCTTAATCCAACACCAAAAAACCCTCTCCAGCCCAATCCAACACCCCARAAAACCCTCTCCAGCCCAGTCTAACACCTTGCAGGTGGCCTGGTCAAGCAACAGGAGAGCCGTGGGCCAAGGCCAGGCTCCAATCCCTGGTGCAACCCCAGCTCAGTGCTTGCGCCTGTAGGCAGCGGGCGTTTCGGGGAAGGGGCTCRATCCCTCCGTGCCCCCCGGTTTCGCGCAGGGAATTACTGGGGCCCGTTCTTTCGTGCATTGTTTYGGGGAAGCGGGGAGGAAATCTCCAACTTTGTCTCTAATGCGCCGTCACCCTGGGCTGCGCGCGGCCCGTCGCTTCCCGAAGAGCTAAGCAGCAGCCCCACGGCTGTGACATTTGCGATGCATTAAGTTTAAACATTTTCAATAAAGAAAAACAATCCATTCAGACTTGCTTTATGATTCATAGTAATTGCAAATAGAAGCAGTTAATATAATTGTCCAGCTGAGACCAGCAGGCTGGGAACATGTAGCAGTGAGATGTACAATCAGGGAAGGTTGGGARGGAATTTAAGTGCAGGTTAAGCAAATGCATTACTTTAATAACACACAGAGACAGCCCTTGTAGTTATAAAGAGGATAAAATAAATATTGTACCAGAAATCTACAGAATGGGAGGTTTTATCACCAAGAACTGCCCGCTTGCTATTTACTTTCAATTTAGATTTTACAAAAGCTGCACTTGCCATGTTTTTTATGTATGGAAGAGAATGACTTGAATTGACAAATGACCTTATTTCTCCATAAGTTTCGAAAGGGAGCCTCAGTTTCTTAAGGAAAAATGATCACCTCTCAGCGGTCGTCCTGGAGAGAGAAAGATGCTTTTTTTTTATATATAAAGGTGGAATATAATTCAAAGAGGAGACGGTGCTGCTGCTCCCCTCGCTGCTGGAGGTGGGCCAACCTCCTTGGCTCCTCCAAATCACGGAGGAAGGAACCTGCTTGTCTGCAGTGGTTTTCTCCCTGCATTGAAGCCCATCCTTCCTCAGACGTGACCACGGGGGCAGCTACGCCCCGATGTTGTGTTATACCTCGTTAGCATCCCCTTTAAATAATTAACTGCTTCGGTTTGGGACACGTGAAGGAGGCAGGCAGAGAAGATGCTACTGAAAGACACCACCACCACCATCGTCATCACCACCACCACCATCAGCACCATCAGCACCATCATCATCACCACCACCACCATCGTCACCATCACCACCATCATCACCACCACCACCACCACCACCACCATTATCACCATCATCACCACCACCATCACCACCACCACCACCAGCACCACCACCATCATCAGCACCACCTCTCCAGCGTAACCAAACTCTGGCTCTCCAGAGAAGAGCTACACTTCTTTATTTATTAAAAGATATTTCTGAGGGCAACATATTAAATCAAAGTATCTTGTTCGCAGCCTCCTGACTTAACGACACACAAACAGCTAAACACAACAGAACATTGGCTCGTTACAACCGTTTATAAAATATTAAGGGTCTTAAAAATTAATTATTCACAGGCACCTTCCGCTAGTTTATGGGGGGGGAAAACTCGAGATGCGAAGGACAGAATGGGCTACCCGCGATCCAGGAAGAGAAATATTTTAGTTGGAAGCTCCCTCTGGGTATCCTCGCGTGGGAAGATGGGTTAAAACCGCCTGTTTTTAGGCCCGCAGCCCCTGAACGCCGGCACCTCGCAGAGGTTTCCTACCCCATTAACTGTCCCCCGTCCATCCTGTCCTCCCGGTCTACGCCAGGAGCAGCGGGGACCCTCTGGACTCGGATGGAAGCAAAAACGAACAACCACCGCCCCAAAAAACCGACCCCCATCGCAGCCGATGAGCCGCTGGCGCAGGGCGTGCGGGATTCCCACGGTGCCGCGCGGCCGCGGATGCAGCCGGCAGGACCGCATCCAGAGGGCTTCGCATCCCGGGAAGGAGACGGGGAAGGCGATTTGAAAGGCGCGGGATTTGGCGTGGGAAGCTCGTGGGATTGCAGCGGCTTCACCGCCGGCCCGCAGCCTTCGCCCCGGCCGTCATCCAGGCGGCAGACGAGGATGCTTAACTCGAGGGGAAAATAGCGTGTGCTGAACCGCTCTGCAGGTCGGAGGCGTTGGAGACCACGCGCGTGCGTGTCCAGCCCGGGAGCAACGCAAGCCTGGAGGCACTGCGGGGAGGAGGAGGAGGAGGAGGAGGAGGAGGAGGTCCCCGTGGTGAAGCCGGCCCCAGGACCACGTGCGCGCCAGCTCCAGCTTCTCCCCACCCGTTTATTTTTGATGGTGGGACGGTTGCTATAAATGCAGCCGGCGGCAGCTCCGATGAGCAGAGAAGCGGTTCCCGGGGCGCTACGGAGAGGAGGCGGCCGGGAGCCCAGCGTCCCCTCCGGCTGCGGCCGCCGTTTCCCGGCCCGCGGCCCCTCCATCTCCCCCTTGCCGCGCAGCCCGACGCAAAAACCGCGGCGGCGACACAAACCGGGCCTTTTCCCCGTTAACGGGGAGGCGTCGCCACCGGCAAAGCCGGTACGGGGAAAATAGAGAAGGAAGCAGCATCGTGCATCCGAATTTCCCGGCTGGGGGGTGGGAGAGGCTCCCGCCGGAGAGCAAAGGGGGAGGCGGCGGCGGGGGGCCGGGGCGAAGCTGCACCCACCGAGAGCGTTTGCAGCCTCTCCGCCGCTTTCCGCGATGAACCGGGGCCGGCGCGCTATTAGCAGGCTGCTCCGCTGATTAACAAGCGCTCCTAATAGCTGCTTTTAAACCTGCTCTAAAAACCACCCCCCCGCCGGAGCCGAGCCGGGAGGGAGCGGGGAGAAACGGGTGCAATCTCCAAGGAAACCAGAAACAAAATGGGCTTTGGCACATCGCAGCACCAGGCGGGTAATCAAAGCTTACAACCGGCTTTAATTTAAGGTTAATTATTGTTTACTCTCCGGGGGCCGCTCCGGCGGAAAGCGGCAGCCGCTCTGACCTTGAGCGGCGCGCGGCAGGGCCCCCGCGGCCCCCTCGGAGACTGCGGGAAAAGCTCGCCCGCCTCTCCCGGGGGAGCACAGCGGAGCCCGGAGAGGCAGGAATCGGTGGGAGAGGGAAGGGGAAATAAAACGGAGGCGGAGGCGTCCGAAGCGGAGGCGAATCCCCCAACCGGTCGCGCGCCGACGAAGCTTCGTTCGCGCGCCGGCCCCCGCTGCGGAGGCTGTTAATTAATATTGGCCTCCCATCGATCCTCCCGCGCTCAGCGGCATCGCGCCGGCGTTTTCTCGCAGCCGCGGCCCCGGCTTTGCCGATGGGAACGGCGAGTGCCGCGTGCGCCCACGCCGAGCCGAGACGCCGTCCGGGCCGCATGGACACGGAGACTCGGACGCGCTCCCGGCGCCGCTGCCTCTCCCCTCCCCACCTAAACCCACGCATCGGCCAGCGCTGAAGGGTTTTGGGCCGGGCACGGAGGGGAACGAGGCTGCCGGAACCTTTTTGCAATCATTTTGCCTCCGCAAAGCCCCCGAGCGCTCAAAAGCGCATAGAAACAGAGGGAACGAACAGCGGAAACCGTCTAAGCAGATTGGGAATGCCGATCCCGGCAAACGTATGCGGCTTCACGCTTCAAATCACCTTGAGCGTTTGCAGCGCACCAGGATCGCCTTTCGCTCGTAATTAAATACGCCCGTCTCCGAGCGGAGCGCGGGAGCTCCGGGGACCCGGCGCGTCCCCAATCCYGCTGCCTGGCTCTGCGGCGCCGGCAGGGCGCCGCCAAACGCCCCTTCCAGGCCGGACTCGGAGAAGCCTTGCAAACCTTCGCACGCTGCTTTTGTAGCGCCGAGGGGATCCCAGGCCGGAGACGAGCGAGGGGATGTTGGAGGCGCCGGGGCGTTTTGCAGAGGGACCAGGCTGGCCGCCACCAGCGCGACCTCGGCTCCTCTGCCGGCGAGGAAGGTGTCGGAGCCGGCAGGGGGGAAACGGCCGTCGCCGCGGGGAAGGGACGAGCGCTGGCRGCCCGAGCCGCGGGGCAAAATCTGCTGAGTGCTTTAGCCGCAACCAGCCTCCTCTCCAGACRGATGGACGGACGGACGCCACGGTTCCCAAGCCGGCCCGGCTGCCGTGCCGTATTGCCTTCATCTTCAGGCGCGCTCAGGCAAACGCGGTCGCGTCACCGAACGGTTTTGGRGCGGCTGCCCGGGAGCGGGGACGCGCCGGGGACCTCTCTCCTCCCGCCCGCCCTCGGCTGGAGCGCGGCTCCGTGCCAGATGCCAGCGACCTCGTCCAGATGTTTCCTCCCGGCGACATCTGCGCCGAAGCCTTCTGGAGTAACCGATCTCATGCCGTGTCCCGCACCGGGGGCCGCGGCCGTTCCGGGATGCCGCTCAAAACCCTCCTCCCGGGCTGCTCGGGAGCTCGGCCTCCCGCTCTCGCCTCATCCCTGTGCTTTCCCAAGCCGGGAGGAGACCCAAATCTGCCCGTTCTGCCACCAAACCCCAGGAGGTGATGCGGGGTTTTTACAACATCTCAAAATCCTACACGGCTTCCAAAGGGCAATCCCTGCGGCTCAGTCCACCCGGTCTGGACCCCACCGGGTCCTCTCCTCCGCATCGCGGCCGAGACTGGCTCCGACCTCAGCCGCTCTCCCCGGAGCTCTCGCTTCTCGGAGATAAGCGAGCGTGAAGGTTTTTAAAGCTCCTGAAATTAAGGAACACGAGGGGGTTTCGATAGGTTTCGGAATAAATTGTCCATGAAAGTGTTGGGGAAAACCTATCTAGGGAAAAAAGAGCGCCGGAGACGATGATATATCTGTGGCCGGGAAGAGGCGGCGAGATCGGGAAGCGRCTGCCTGATTGTTCCATAAGCACCTCTTAAAAGCAAACACAATAGACATGAGCAGTTTTTAAAATGACAGACAATACAATGGGAGATAATATATTTAAAACCCATATCAGTTGTTAACAGACCATAAAAACGCCGGCACATTAATCTATGCTGTCTGTCATAGACTCATGAAGCAGCTGTGTTATTTTATAGTTTCGTTCCTGCGGGCTTCTCTGACACTTCCACAAATACATCTCAATTTATTTGGATAAGAACAAACAGAAATATTGAATTCTTCTTCCTCTGCTTCTGCACTTTTTTTTATTTTTTTCCCCAGCCCCTACAAATAGCAGAAGGCATCTGGTACCGCTTGGAGAGGGCGTTTTTGCTGGCCGGGATGGTCGTTTTAGGAGAAAGCCACCAGGCGGATGCACGTCTCGCCCCTCGCTTTGGGCTCTCCGAGCTCCTTTGGTGCCTTTGGGCTCCTACAGCGCGACAGGATCCCGTCGCTGCCCCGGGCGAAAGGCCGCAACCTGCCGCGTGTAAAACCCCCCGGCGCCGCGGAGCCGCTCTCCCTCTAACACCATCGCTTCCTTTTCTACGGTGCAAATCCCTTATCGCACCTTGTTAAAACGGTTTTTATAGACTTGTTCCTGGAAGCTTGACAAGGCTGAAGATTTGGCTCCCTTGTGCGCCCCAGACTGCACCTTTTCCTGCACGTTTCCCAGCAAACCCCTTTTTGGGGGGGTTTGCACCCATCGCCTCCCCTTTCCCCCCGCGGGAGCCGTTTGCACGGGGCAGCTCTCCCCGGCCCACGTCATTCTGGGATTCGCAGCCGGACGGTTCTTAAATGCCAACATGGGATGCAACTTCTGCGCTTAATAAATGTCTTTTTGCGCTTTGTCTTTGGGGCACTGCCCCCATCTCCGCCTCCCCCCGCGAGGTGGGACCAGCACGTCACTAAATCACGCCCTAACCCCCATCGCCTTTGCCGCCTATTTGCTTTTATTTCCAAAGAAGAGGAGGACAAATTAAGTGATAGTTTGTCCGCCAGGAAGATAAAGCACGGATGAGGTACGGGGAGCTTCGCCCTCCCCGCCGGGCCTGCCCAGGTCACTGCTGCGACACCAAAGGACGGTAACTGCTGGAGGTGCTGCGATACGCCCCCAAATTTGCAGTGCCGTGGGCCTTTAGGGAGGAGGAGGAGGAGGAGACGGCAGGAGAGGGGACGAAGCCCGCTGCACGCCGCAGGGAAGCCGGGCGAGCGGGACGTTCCTCGCAGACCCGTTCCTCGATCCGAACCTTCGCTCGGTGCCCTGGGTCGCGGCTCGTGCTCTTCCCGAGCGGGGCGGTCAGGAAGGAAACCTGGAAAGCCACGGCTTGAGGACGGTGGTGACAGCGTGGCTGAGTCACCTTCCGATGGGAATTCCCAGCCGCTCTCCATCACGGGACCGGGATGTCTGTGGGGGTCCAGCCCCAGCGCCCTGGGAAGGACCAGGAGGGAGCTGGAAACATCTCAGCGTCCTTCAACAGCAAAGTCCTTGTGACAGGCATCAGCTGAGGCCAATAAATGCTCCAGACAGATGGTCACCAGCAACCTGGTGGCCCCAAAGCCATGAAGTCCCTGGAGGACACCGCTGTACACCCACTTCGCTGCCGTTTAGCAAAGGACCGAGCCCAGCCAAACGGCACCTCAGCCCGTTTCTGCAAAATCCTGAAGCCTTTTGCCCCCCTCGCTGGGCTCTGGAGGCTGCTGGAGTTGCAGGAGGAGCTCGGGGGTGAGGAAGGGGCTTCCTTCCCACTGGACGCGGCTGGGAAAGCGGCAGCTACTGCAGCACCCGCAGGGACGAGACTTTCCCTGTCGCCGGGACCTCGGAGGCACCGACCAGCCGAGCCTGCGGCATTTGTGCAGGGTTTGGGCAGGACGCTTAGTTTTGGGGCAACGGAGCAGGGCAGACGTTCAAATGCAAGGTGGGCGCTCCGTGTGCGCTCAGCTCTCCATCACCGACGTGGGACGGAGAAGACCATCGGCAAAGCAGCTTGGCTGCACAGAGAGGAGGGGGAAAAAACCCCTAATTTTTCCATTATTATCTTTCTTTGCAGCCACTTATCCGAAGCGGAGCCGGATGCTGACCCTCCCCGAGGGCCTTGCCCAGCAGAAGGGGCACCCACCTTTCGCGCTATTGCCATCTAACCGGCCCAGGCAGCACAATTACGTCCCTCCCATCATAAAAGTATAAAAACGAACATCTGTCATCCACGCAAAACCTCTGGCTTTGTCAGCTGAAATACCGCCGCCGTCCCCGGGATGCTTTATGCCCAAACCCCGCTCCATCCCTGCGAGCCCCGGAGCTTGGGGCTGTCAGTCAAGTGCAATTTCCCTCTCCGGAGCGGCGAGAAGGAGAAGCCGCGAGTGCTCCGGCACTGTCAGGATATCATTAACCTTTGCCGGGGATTTAAATGGGCTGTTCCTGCCAGCTCAAAGCTGCGCCGGCATTTGCTTCCATCCAGCCTCCCTGCTCGCAGCCTCCTGGAAGCCTACAGATCCGGGCAGTGCCTTGCATCAACCACCTCATCCCAACCCAGCACATGCATATATAAGAATATATATAAATATACATATATATATAAACACCCCTGTCCTTGCCATTTCCATGGAAGATGTCCCAGCAGGATCAATGCACCACCAAGGAAATCAGACCCTGCACCTCCCTGCTGCACCAGATCAAACCCAGCCTTGCCTCCCCTTGGCCTCTATAAATTATACTCTTAATGCCACCCAGGTGCCCCTTTTTCCCCTGGATTTTATCTTAATCTGTGCTCATTCCCGCAGGCTCCAGGGTGCAAGCCTGGCTGTGGAAGCACCAGATTTCCAAGCCGTGATTTGCCGTGCGTCGCTGGCAGGAGCATCCGTGCGGGGGGAGCGGGGCTGCGCATCGCGTCCTCCTCCGCCGGCGGCCCGTCGGGTTGTCCGCGGTTTTCTCCCCTTTTGCTCTCGGAGCTTTTTCTCCGCGTTTCCTGACTTGGAAACACAGAGGGGGCTTGGATGATGTGGCAGAGCCAAGGCCGGGGGATTGATGGTGGATGAGAGATGGACTGCAGCCTGGAAGTCACTCTGCCCGGCTCCCAGAGAGAGCTGGCCCTTCCCTATATATACATTAAAAAAAGGAAAATAAAGAAATAGATAACAAGTAGGAAAGAAGAACATGGCTGAGACCCGGGATGCCACGAAGGGAGCCGGCGCGGTGGGATGCGGCTCTCCCGGGCGGCCGCGGCAGCTCTCCGAGCGCCCACCACGCACGCAGAGGCTCGGGGCTTGTTTTTAAGTAAGGAAGCGCGATTTTCTTCCACTTTTTTTGTTTTTATCCCCTAGCAGAGGATTTGCTTCCCTCGTTGGCTGCCGAGCAGTTAAACCACAGGCCTGCGAGCGCATGAAAGCGCCGCGTCCGCCGAGGTGGCGAGCGCCCCGGCGAAGGGAGCGTGCCGGCGCGGCCGGAGGTTCTGCGGCCGCTTCCCGCTGCGAGCCGGGGGAACGAGCGCGGCGGAGCCCGGGAGGTGGGAAAGGGCAGCGCGGGGCGGTTCAGCAATATCAGCTACTTCGGTGATTTTGCAATGTTTCCTGCCTTCGAGGCAGCTTTGCATGGTAATTTGTTTTCAACGCGGACATAGGAAGGGGGGAGCTCTGCTCTGCCGGCGTCGGAAGGGAAGTTTCAATCATTCCACACTGGTTTTCTCCATCAAAACAAACTGTGCAATTCAGGAAATATGGTGAAACCAGCTCTGTCCAGCGGAAAAATCTCGGTTCGAACAAATCAGACGCTTTTGCAATGAAAACCCAGCCACGAGCGCCTCCGTTCGCCGGTGCCGTCCTGCCCCTTCTCCCCGGCGGCCCCGGCTCGGCCCGGCGGGGACACGAGCCCCGGCGCTGGGCTCCGAGCAAGCGATGCCAGAGACGGACCCGGAGCCGCGGTCCTGGGAAAGGCCGGCACCGTCCTCCCAGATCGTTAGCGGAAAACCATTACCGTGCAGAGCTTAACGAAGCGAGGACGCCTCCCGCACCCGGAGCAGCAATATCCAAGCACAGGCTTCAGCCGGGCGAAGGAGAAGCGCGATTAATCCCATCAGGAGCTGCCATCCCGCTCCGGCGGAGAGCCGGAGCCGGGCGGGCAGGTAGGGACGCGGGCGGCCCGCGGGGCGCCGGACCCGCTGGCACCCTTGTCCCCCCCGCGCCAGGACACCCGGCAGTGCCGCCCCGGAGGACGCCGCTCCGCCTAGCTGGATCTTGGCTCCCGGCTGGGAATTAAAAGGTTATTTGAGACTTTGCCAACTGCTCTTGATCGGCTGATGAAAGACGATGATAAATCTTAAGAGACCAAAATTAATAGAGAGGAAATTGATTTCGTAACGTGTGGACTTGGTTTATCAGGCTGCTGCCGGCCGGCCGGGATGGGGAAGGAGCGGCGGCGGCGGCCGGGCCGGGGGGAGCGGCTCCGAGCAGCTCCACTGGCTGGATTCGCGGAGGCGTTTGCAGGCGGTGCCGCGTCCCGCGCCAATCCTCCGGCGCCCGCGTTGACGTGGATACGGGTGGAAGAACCTTGTCTGCTGGATGTGCCATGTCCCCCTCCGGGGGCCCGGCAGGGGCTTGGTGGAGAGCGGCGATGGGGACACGCAGGTGTCACCCTCCGTAGCCCACCCGGTGCCATGATCCTCCACCTCCTTCCGCTCTGCGGGATCATTCCTGCACCGGAGGGACAGGGATGAAAACCCCACGTCCCTCCTCGCAGCCGTTTCACCCCAACGTGCCCATGGTTCCCACCAAGGCTTTCCACCGGTGTTCGGAGAAGGGCTGGACGCCAACCCTTGTCTCCGAACCCGCGGCCTGGAGGGCTCCGAAGCCGTCGCTGCCGCCGTCCACGGGCCAGCCCCGTCCTTCGCCCCGCGGGGACGGCGATAGCTCCCCGGGACGCCGCGGAGGGACCGTTCCCGGGTGGGAAGCGCTCGGCTGCTGCAGCGACAGCTTTGCAACGAGCAGAGTTAGCAGCCAACCGAACAGGCGCTCGCATCTGTTTATTAATTATAATGACTCGGTCTAATTCATTAAGAACTGGGATTTATTTATCAGACGGAGGCGGAGTGCCGTGCAGCATGAGGGTTCGATTTTGTTCCGCGAGACGGCTGAGGAGCCCGGGAATTAGGAATGACTCTGTGCATCGGGCAGGAAAGAGATGTACGCACCAAGCTAACGACATGAGAGAGCAGCAAAATTGAGATGCACGGCGCAGGCCCGCTCCGCTCCGGAGCAGCAAACGGACGGACGTATGATTATGGCAATATAATTTGAGCAAAGTCTTCTCCTCGGATCCTGAGCGTTTGCTGTCGTTAATTGAGATCCCGAAGTTCAGCGCCTTTCATTGCAGCGGCGCTCCGGCGCGGCGCGCTCCCAGCTAACGATCGGAGCAAGATGGAGAGGGCATTTATGGGAGCTGCGGCGCGGAGGCAGCAGAGCATCGCCCAACGCGCTCCCGCTCCCACGCCACGGTGTAAATCCGGAGCAACTTGCCTGCAGCGAGCTGGAAAAGGTGGAAAAAGCTCGCCAGGGCAACTCCGGTGCTGTGGATGGGACTTTTCCAGGCCGCATGAGCGAGTGGGGAAGGAGCTCCTGGAAGGCTGCAGGACCTTTGCTGTCTTCTCCAACATCTGCCCCTTGCAGCTAAGGAAACGTCCCTCGCTGGCTCCCAAGCAACGGCTTGCCTCCGCCGCTCTCCATCCCGAACCTCCCGACGGGAGCGGTTATCCTAACAACCTCCACCCTGCTGGAGAAGTCGTTACCGCAAGCCCGGAAGCAAGCGTTAAAAAAAGTAATAAGTGAGTTCGGTAATGGCCTGGACTGGAACGGCGGGAGCCGAAGCGAGCATCCTGATCCGGCCCCGCGATGCCGCGTGATGCCGGCCGGCCCCGGCCCCCCCGACCCTCCGCCGCGCTCCCGCTGGGCTCGGAGACGCGCAGGCTTCGCTTTTCATTCGAAATAAAAATAACCCTCGTCAGAAGGTTTCTTCCTTCTTGTTTTCCTTCCCCTGCGGTTGGATACGGAGACGGCAGGCGAGCGGTGGCCGAGCCGGCGTCCCCCGGCAAGGCTGGGAGCCGGCGGGTTGCTCCGGAGTTTTTCTAGGTTTAGCGAGGCGGAAAACGGACAAGGAGAACACAAAAGCAAAGGCCATCGCTCAGGCTGACGTTATCTCGAATTAACCTTGCCAAAACGTGGCTGCGAGGAGATAAAATCCCATCCAACAAGGAGGAAGTCGGAACCAGAAGGTGCTTTTTCCCGTGGCCGGCCGCGGACGGAGGAGGCAGAGCCCTCGCGGGGGCACAGCGCTGGGGCACATTCCCAGCTTGGGAAGCATTCCAAAAATCGCGGTTTCCACCACGGGAAAAGGTTTCCACCTTTTTATTTTAAGCTGGATCCTTTGGAAGACGGTGCCCATGGTGCTCCCATCCCAACATTGGTCGCGGAGGAAGCCGGGAGGGTGCGGAAGCGCAGGGAGCTCGCTTAGACCGGGACCCGGAGAGCTCCGGGAGAGACCGGCTGGAGCAGCCGCTCCGCGTGCGCTTCTTTTATGCCGGAGCAAACGCCCACACGGGCGCATGGGAAGGGTGAAGTCCCGACTGGGGCTAGGACGAAAGCAAGCCCGAAACGCAACGTTTGTTATTAGTTAACACCGGGGAAGCAGGCTATTGCCAAAAAAGAAAATCCAGATCTAATTTCCTTCTTTCTTAGCCCAATTTTCCCTGGAGGAACGCCGTTCCCTTTGTGAGAGCCGCACCGCAGCCCCCCAAAACCGGGCCTCGATCGGCGCCGACTCTCTGCAGCACCAGAGAAGTGGCGGCTGCGGCTCCGGGCAGGGAGCTGGGTGCCGGGAAGTCGGAGCCGCAGCAGCCGGGCAGCACCTGGCACTTTATCCCGGCGGAGCCGCTAACCAGAGAGCGGCGCTGCCAGCACCGCGGGCGAGCGTGGGAATTTCCTCCGGATCTGACGCTCCGAAGGTTTGCAGCCGGCACCGTCTCCCTCGTTATGTCCCTGCGTTAAACAGCAGAGCTCAGGCAATATAATTAATCGCTGCACCCGGGCAGCGCGGCCAAGGCACGTTCGCAGCCGCTCCGGCGCATCCCTGGGAAAACCAGCCGAGGCGCTGGGAAAGCAGCCAGGCGGCAGCCCGAGGCTGCGACGGGGCTCCGCACGCGCCCGATCCATCGCCAGGCCCGCGCCGAAACCCCCTTCGCGTGCCGAGGGCGAACGCAGGGCGTTTCGCGGTCCGACCCCGCGTCGCCGGCGCCGCTCCCGGCGGGGTCCTACACAAATAAATGAGTGGATAATTCCTGGCGTTAGGATCCCACCGGTTCGGTTCGGCAGACGCCGCTGCGGTCCCCGATGGCACCTCGCGTTCAGCCTTCGGGGACAGTTTTCTGTTTTATACGCTGAATTTCTGACCCTCCCGCAGGCTCGTGCCGGAGGACTCCGCTCCCAGTTTGGTCCCGAAGGATGCGCGCACGCATGTATTTCAGACTATAAATCGCCATCGTTTTCCACGTCCTTCCGGAGGACTTTTCCATAAAGAGGCGCCAGATCTGTCCCTACACCGGGCCGTGCGGGGCCGGGGCACCACGGGAGCAGCACCCCATCGCTGCCTTGCACTGCCCGCTCCCGGGAACGGGGGCTTCCGGGAGCCCCGCGGGGCGCCGAGCTGAAGCCGGTGCCTGTTCCCGCGTGGGAACAGTGGGTCCCAGCTCGCGGGAGAGAGGCAGGATAAACCGCAGGCAGCGGGCGCAGTGCTGAGGGCGACGGGTCCTGGGCGGCACAGGCGCTCCTCCGCCTTCATCCCGGTATGGAGCGGGATTCCCCCTCTCTGCTAATCTAATTGTGTTAATCCAACTGCTTCCATCCTCATTTCATTCGGACAAAAGGCCTCTGCTGCCTGCCCTGGCCAGGGAGGAGCAATTAAAATCATCATCATCATCATCATCATCATCATCATCATCATCATTGAGGTAATGCAGGAGGCTCCTGCGGAGCGCCGGGGAGGTGGGACGGAGGCGGCCGGCGCTGAGCAGGGCTGAGCTGGCCGTGGCACCGGATCGAACCCGAGGGAAGCAAGAAGCGCGGGATGAAAAGCCGATGTCGGAAGCTGGAGATGAAAGAACAAGAGAGGGAATAACGGATGGATGGCGAGCGAAGGTGCGTGGAGACGCAGCGGGTGCAGCCATCGCCGCCTGCATCCCAAGCAATGGGACCTTGCTTGGCCTTCAAGAGATGCTTAGGGCTGGACAACGGCTCCGGGCGCCGGGATGGGTGACCAGCACGGCCAGGTCCACCAGTTTGGGACGTCGCCCTGGAAGAGCGCACGCCACATCGCCCGGCGCTCAGCCCCAAGGGGTTAAAAACACCCCGGTTGGCTCGTCGAGGAGAGAAGAGAGGAGGCAGAGCACGGCTGACCCTCCTGGAGGACCGGGGAGAAGGTCCAGCACGGGCCGTGTTGTCTCAGGGCCGGTTCCCCGAGTCCGGAGCTCGCGTACGGCGCGGGTTACGCTCGCCGAGCGCCCGTCCGCAGCCTCCCGCGCGGCCCTTCCTCGTTCAGCCCCTTCCGCACTCGCCACCCGAGCTCCTCTCCCCCACCAAAACCCGCCTGGGTTCAGCCGCTGCGGAGCAGCAGGAGAACCCAGCTCCGCCGGCAGGAAAACCGCCCGGCTGCCGCCGATGCCGCCGGCCCGCGGGGAAAGGCAGCCGGAGGGAGGCCCCGATGCAGCCGCCCGGGTTTCCCGGGAGCCGGGCTGGAGCACAGGCGGCCCTTTTCCGGCCTGGAAGCTAACGAGCTTCATCGAGATTTTATGGCTTGCGCTCTGCGGATCCGAAACGGGGACCGCAAGCCAGATCTCTCTGTCCTTTCCCTCCCTGCGACGCCAATGACTTTGGTGCAATAAGCGGCCGAATCCAGCCCATAATTCTTCCCCGGCAAGACAGGACCGAGCCCGTAATGTTCCTGATGGAGCAAAGTACCGATGACACAGCTGAAAAGCATCGGAGGAGCCGAGAGCAGGGCCAGCTTCCCTAGGCTCCATGTGGCACCGCTCCATGTCAGCCCGCTTCAGCTGCGGGATGAAGTGCGACAATATATAATGCACCGGAATACACAAACATCCGCGTTATCCGAGGCGGGGAGCATGTTGCTGCGCAGGACTCCAGCGCTACCCTCCCGCCGGCGCGCTCCGCGTTTGCATCCTCCCCCGGCCCGCGGCGTTTCCGAAACGTTTTGCTAAGTTAATTTGTACCTGCAGCCGCTCGTGAATTTTGCAGATTATTGGATCTGGAAGTGAGCCGACACCAAGAGTGACTATCGCTCACGCCGGGATTTCGCTGCACCACCCCCACCAGCTCCCAGCTCCACGGGACGGAGAGCCCCGCTTCCCGCCACGGCTCTCCGGCGGATCGACGCTCCGCAGTGACGACGGCGGGTCGGAAGAGAAGTTTGCAGCAGAGTCAGATTCGGCACCGACCCCAAGAAGTTTTGGGGCAAACCAAGCCCAAACCTTCAAAGCGATGATTTTCTTGAGTGGTGCCTTTGGATATCGGTGCCCATGTTCTCCATTGGGATTTTGGAGCAACTGAGGAAGACGGCAGAGAAGCCCTTCCCAGGATAGGAAGCAAGTGGCACTGGTGGAAGGGGCTCCTGGGGGCTCGTGTCCCAGCATCCACAAAGCTCCTGCCTCCAGGAAGTCTCCGCTTCCCTTCGGAGGAGCCACGAAACGCGCAGGGGCCAGATCGTGCGGTCGTAGCGCGGCTTGGCAGACATCCCGCGGGATCCCGGATCAAGCCGCAAAAAATCCGCCCGGATTTTGGGCACCTCGTCCCCGCGGGATCCACGTGCGCCTGAAACCCACGGCTGCCCCCGGCCACGGCGCCTCCTCGCAGTCGTTCCCGGCTTCACCACGAGCCGTGGGATATTCGGTGTTTTCCTTGGAGCAAACGCAAGCAGATGAAGGAGGGGGAATCTGGCCCAGGGCGACCCGGCAAGCAAATAAACGCCCGGCTGGCGGGATAACGCTGCGGTTTGAGCTGAACTGGAGATCCTGGCGTGGGAGAAAGGGGATTACCTCCCGATCCGGGAACACGTGAAACTGGCACCGGCGGAAATGTCACAGGGCCTGAGCACCGAAATGCAAAGGCAACTACGCGTTCGAGCCCCAGGCTGACGTTTCAGGCTGCGGCTAGAGCAGAAACTTCCAAAACTTTGCCTGCAAAGCCATTTCCAAGCAGAAAGCCAAATCCTCCCCCCAAAAAGAAAGTGGATGAGTTCCACCCGTCTTCTATTTTGTTGTTGTTGTTGTTGTTGCTATTTTCATTTCAAAACCCATTTTTGCCAAAGGCAACATGTTTTTACAAAATGCTTCACTCCCCCCCCCCCGAAAAAAATAAAAAAGAACTATTTCTGGGTAGAAAAATCTTCTGTCAGAAATTTCCTGGCCACCTCTCCATTTTATGCCAACGCTTCGCACACTTTGCAGGGCTATAAATGACGGTACAGTAGCAAATCTGGCCAGCGAGATTTTCGACTGCGGTATACCAGTCACCTACCCACAGGATTTAAACCCCCCACTTATTTTACACTTTCCTTCACAACTACCTCTCAGCCATAAAATATACATGGATGCATCGATTGCTCTGGTGATCAAATACCTCTCCCTCCAAAAATACAGCTTATCCAGATATGTAAGCATCCTAATTAAAAATATGTTGAGAGCTGAATTGCAAATGAATCAATTCCTTCTCAAAAAAAAAAAACCCAAAACAACAAAAAAAACCCTCCAGTTGAGCAAGACCAGAATGGGATGGTTAATAATTGATATTTACATTTCTCCCATGTCTGATCAAAGGATTTGATTGCATGACAAATGAAGAAATCACTGTAAACTATTATACATCCATTAAGGACACAGATGCAGCAGATAGCATACGAGAGCAAGGGTGATATGATATTTGCCAGAGGACACGGAGCGGGAAAGCCGGAAAGGGCTGGGGTGGAGGAGGCTGGCACGACGGCAAAGGCGGCTTTTCTAGGCGTGGAACAAGCCCGGCGATCGATCCCGGCTTTGCCGGAGGTGCCACAGGTCGGGTCGGGACGGGACGGGACGGGGCTCTTCTCTGTGCATGGAGGGGACAAGAGGGGAGGCCAGGTCCTGCAGCAGCACCCTCGCAGCCTGTATGGCCCCCATGGACCCCCGTGGGCCCGTATGGACCTCTGCGGGCCCCTATAGGCTTCTATGGACCTCTGTGGGTCCCTATGGGCCCCACGAGCTCTTCTGGGCTTCTGTGCACCACTGTGGGATCCCTATAGGCTCCTATGGGCCCCTAAGAGCTCCTATGTGCTCCTATCCTGTATGGGCCCCATGAACTCCTTCAGGCTCCTATGGACCCCTATGGGTCCCTGTGGGCCCCTGTGAGCTCCTTTGCGCGCCTATGGACCCCTGTGAACTCCCTTGGGCTCCTATGAACCCATATGGACCTCTATGAGCTCCAATGGACCCCTACGAGCTCCCTTGGGCTCCTGTAAACTCATATGGACCCCTATGAGCTCCCTTGGGCTCCTATGAACCCATATGGACCCCTATGAGCTCCTTTGGGCTCCTGTAAACTCCGATGGACCCCTATGAGCTCCTATGGACCCCTATGGGTCCCTGTGGGCCCCTACAAGCTCCTCTGGGCTCCTACGGATGCCCATGGGCCCCTGTGGGTCCCTTTGGACTCCGTATGTGTCATCCATCGCCCAGCAACCATGACAACCCGCTGTCCAGAGAAATCCAGAATTACGGATTTGAGTGAGGGGATGCGAAGGAGAAGGAAAGGAAAAATGATCCTTCCAGTGGTATAACTACCCCTTTCAGCAGCCTAAATTTACTAAAAAATTCCAGAGCTCCAGAGTAATTTTTAACCAAAACAGCCCCAAAACTATTCAGCTGAAAGCCTCAAAATGAGACATTTTGGTTGTGTCAAACTTGGGTTTAATCTTCTTTTTCTGAATTGGGGGATTCATTGGAAATGACCCTTTCTTGCAAACAATTTTGTTGTTGACAAATCAGCCCCTTCCAACAGAAAAAAAGAGAAAAATCCAACAAAAACCCAGGGAGCGATGAACTGAACGCCAGCACCGACACGCGATCGCCTTCTCCTCTTGCGCCCAGGACCCCGGAGCAGGTTTAATACCCACAATTTGTTCCCGAGGCTGCAGCGGCGGCGACATCTCAACCAAACGAGCGTGGGCCGGATCCTGGGGCCGCCCCGGCAATTCCCAGCCGGCTCCGGAGCTAAACAACAGCATTTTGCTGCCGGATTTGCACAGAACAGTTAAAGCTGCTCTTCAGGCTGACATTTGGCGAGCATTACGGAGGCAGGCGGCGGGATCAGGGAAGCTCACGGAGCAGCAGATGCGGTGCAGCAGCATCTCGGGGTGCCAAATCGCTGCGCCACCGGCGTGGATGAGAACAGGGAACAGCAACGGTGGTGGGGACAAACACTTCCGCAGACCCTGCAAATAGCAAATATATAGAACACTGACAACATATTGAAATACATAAGAATATTGAATGTGAGCAATATACCAAATATCTGTAACGCATTGATAAGGGGAAATACATTGAATATGAGAAATACGTTGAATATAAAAAATACATTGAATATCAGTAATACATTGAAAATGGGAAATACGTTGAATATATGAAAGACATTGCACGTGGCAAATACATTGAATAGGAGAAATGCATTGACTATCAGTAATACATTGAATGGGGGAAATATGTCAAATCTTGGTAATGCATTGAATATGGCAAATATATTGAATGTGAGAAATGAGTATTGGTAATATACTGAACAGGGGAAATGAATATGCAAAATACATTGAATAGGAAAGATACCTTGAATAAGAGAAATATATTGAATATTGATAACATTGAATAGGGGAAATGGCTCTTGGTAATGCATCGAATATGGCAAATATATTGAATGTGAGAAATGCACTGAACATTGGTAGTGTAGTGAATAGGGGAAATGAATAGGAGAAATATATTGAATAATATAAACATATTGAATAATATAAATATATTGAATATCAATAACATTGAATATGGGAAATGCACCAAATATGGGCAAATACATTGCATTTTGGAAATATGCTGAATATGAGAAATACATTCAAAATGGGGAATATATTGAATACCAGTAAAACATCGACTGTGGGGGAGACACGGTAGAGGATCAAGGCACCCCGGACGGCGATAGCGGCCACACACCCGCGCGGCTTCGCGCCCCCGCGGCCACGTGCGCGGCGCGCGCGGCCCCTTTAAGCCCCGAGGACCCGCCCCCCGGGCCGCGCGGC